>NC_056738.1:496644673-496732173 GCF_019279795.1 Protopterus annectens
CAAACAAATACACCATAAGAGACTCCCCCACCAGCTAGCTATTAGGAGGGTAAATACCCTAGGAGTACCACAGAGGGAAGGAGGAGGGTAATCCTGACTGCAGATGCTATCCAGTTCGGACATCTACATTTATGGTAGGTACAAAACTGTACTATGTCCTTCATGGATGCATCTGCAGTCATAACAACTGGGTAGAATACCATAGCCAACTAGGGAGGAGGAAGAATAGATTATGGTGTGGTTAAGATCCCTTGCAGTACAGCAGTGGCAAACCCTGCTCGGGATCTGGAATACAGAGGTAAATTATAACGCTTGGCAAATGTATGCACGGAGGTCCAAGTAGCCTCAATAATGTCCTTGGTTGCCACTCCTCGTAAGAAGGCTGTGGTAGTGGCTGTTGCTCTTGTAGAATGAGGTCGATGTTCTGTGGAATTGGTTTTCCATGGAAGGAGTAACAGAATCGTATGCAATTTCCTATCCATTTGGAGATTGTCTGTTTGGAAATTGCTTTTCCTTCCCTTCCTGTTGCATAGGCTACAAAAAGCTGGTCAGTTTTTCTGTTACTTTTTGTTCTGTCCAGGTAGTAGCGTAGCTGTCTGTGTACATCCAAGGTATGCAGCATTCTTTCCCTCTGTTTTGTGGGTTGGGGAAGAAGGTAGGTAGGTGGATTGCCTGGTTTAAGGATACTCTGGATACCACCTTAGGCATAAATGTAGGATTAGTCCTCATGGACACTCTGTCTTGGTGGAAGATTAGGAAGGGTTGTACTGCCATTAGGGCCTGAAGTTCAGAAACCCTCCTTGCTGAGGTTATTGCCAGTAGGAAAGCAGTTTTCTATGAAAGATGCTGTAGGTCTGCTGTTGCTGCTGGTTCAAAAGGTGCGAGAGTCAACTTTTCTAGCACAAAGTTCAAATCCCAAGCTGGCAGTGGTGGTTTCCTAGGAGGTTTTACATTCTTGATCCCTCTGAGGAACTGCCTGAGTAGAGGATGCAAGAAGACAGGTGGATCAAAACTGTATTCTGCTGAAATAGCTGATGCATGTATCTTGATGGAGGAATAGGACAGGCCTGTATGTAGAAGCTCTGCCAAGTACTCCAGAATGTTAGCCATATCTATATTCGACACATCCTTCCCTCTTTCAGCACTCCAAATGACAAACCTTTTCCATTTCCCTGCATAGTTCCTTCTTGTTGAAGGTCTGCGGGCTTCAAGGATAATGTCTTTAACCCTTTGGGAAAGATCTGGAATAGTTGCTGCTATGTGATGTGCCATGCAGTCAGTTGCAACGTTTTTAGGTTTGGGTGCATGATGCTGTAGTTGTTCTGAGTTAACATCAAAGGCATCAGGGGTATTGACCACATTCTGTCCCGAGACATGCTCTTCAGCAATGGGTACCAGTGTTGTCTTGGCCAGTTTGGAGCTATCAGGATTATCCTTGGACGTTCCTCCTTGATTTTTAGTAATACCTTGTGTATCAAGGGAAGAGGTGGGAATGCATATGCTGTCAGGCCTTTCCAGCTGAAGGAGAGCGAATCCACTTTCGATGCAAGTGGATGGAATGTCCTTGTGCAGAATTTTTTGAGCTGGTGGTTGAGAGGGAAGCTTAATAGATCTATCTGTGGCATTCCCCATTTCTTTATGATGGTCTTGAAGATGTCGGGTGTAGCATCCATTCGTGGGCATCCGAGGTGGTTCTGCTTAACATGTCTGCTAGAGTGTTCTCCTTTCCCGGTACAAACATTGCCTGTAACTGGATGTTGTAGCTGAGTGCCAGGTTCCAAAGGTCCAAAGTCATTCTGCATAGGGGTAGGAATGAGTGCCTCCCAGTTTGTTGATGTACGACATGACTGTGGTGATGTC
Organism: Protopterus annectens; assembly: GCF_019279795.1. Taxonomy (NCBI): domain Eukaryota; kingdom Metazoa; phylum Chordata; order Ceratodontiformes; family Protopteridae; genus Protopterus; species Protopterus annectens. The sequence continues at coordinate 496,646,534 of NC_056738.1, forward strand.
TGTCCTTATCATCAAATGGCCTTCTTTGAGAAATGGTCTGAATTTTGGATTGCCAGTTTTACTGCCAGCATTTCTTTTAGGTTGATGTGCAGGTGAAGCTGGTCCTGGCCCACAATCCTTGCACGCATTTGTCCAGCATGTGAGCCCCCATCCTAGGTCTGAGGCGCCTGTTGTGATGGTTTGGCTTGCTTGATATTTGTGAAAGGGTAAGCCTGGGTTTGACTGGCATGCTTGAGCCCACCATAGGAACTCCTGTTTTAGGCATGGAATTAGTGGAATTTCTGCTTCTAGGCTGTGCCTGTGTTGGGACCATAAATTCTTTAGGTACCACTGTAGTTTTCTCATATGCAGTCTGGCATGTGGAACCAAAATTATGCATGATGCCATGAAGCCCAAGGCCTGCAGAACTTTTCTTGCTGTTAGCTTGCTGTGGTTTGTTAGTGCCAAGAAGTAAAGAGGGAGATCTTTTGTTTTTCTGCAGTTAGGAATGCCATTTGTTTTACTGTGTCCAATTCCGCACCCAAGAATGTCCTTGTTTGGGATGGAATCAGCCTTGACTTTTGCAAATTGACTGTGTATCCCAGTGCTTGTAGCAAGTAAATGACCCTTTGTAAATCTGTTGTCAGCTTGCTTTTGTTGTCCCCTTGTAGCAGGCAGTCGTCCAGGTATGGATAAATTTGGATTCCCTGTAGTCTGCAGTGGCGATTACTGATGCCAGGCATTTTGTGAATACTCTGGGCGCAGTAGATAAGCCAAAGGGCAATGCTGAGAATTGATAGTGCTCTGATCCTGCAAGAAATCTGAGGTATCTTCTGCAAATTGGTCGAATGGGGATGTGCAGGTATGCCTCCTTGAGATCTAGAGTTACCAGCCAACACTCCTTGCCCAGCATGGGAAGAAGTTGCTGTAGGGTCAGCATTTTGAATTTTGGGACAATGATGTATGTGTTTAAGGTGGACAGATCGAGAATAGGTCTCCAACTTTTTTCCTTTCTTGGAACTAGGAATAGTCTGGAGTAGAATCCTTTGCCTTGTTCTGTTATTGGTACTCTTTTCACAGCTCTCATCTTTGTTAATTGCATTATCTGCTGTAGAGCTTCTGTTTTTTGATTTGGAGGTAGGTTTGGCATTCCTCTTTTGACTGGAAGAGTGTGGAAGTGGAACCGGTAACCTTGGTCTATGGTTTGCAAAATCCACTTGTCTTTTGTGATGTAGTGCCAGTTCTTTGAAAATAAGGTTAATTTTCCGCCTAAGGGTGCTGCTATTTGTTCCCTGGTAGGCGGAGTTAGAATCAAGTCACTGAGTTTGCCCTATTGTAGTGGCAGTGGCTGTGCCTGTGGCTCTGTTATTACCTTGCCACTGTCGTCCTCTGTAGGCACCCCCTCTGGATTGATTTCTGCCTCTGGAACATCTATTCCTGCCCCTTTGGGATCTTGTGGAGTCAGGAAAGGACCAATTTTTGGCAGGCCAGTTCCTGCTAAACCTTGGGGGCTGAACCTGCAAGAAATCTTTAAACGTTTGTACAGATTTTGCCTTTTCTTCCATTTTCTTCATTACCTGCTGGGCAGGTGTACCAAACAAACTGGTCTTATCCATAGGAGCATCTAATAACTTAGCTTTAACATGATCCGGTAAAACTTGTTCCTTCAGCCATGCATGTCTTCTTATCACTATGCCAGTCATGGCTGATCTAAATGAAGCCTCCAGTGCATCATAGCCACATTTTAAGGAATGGTTACTAACCTGTTGTATGTTATTTACCATTTCTAATAGGTTTTTCTTATCTATAGAGTCATCAGAGGATAGCTTTTTAGTTAACTGATCAAGCATAAACTCTTGGTATTGTATCATGTGAAACTGACAGTTTAAAGCTCTAGCTGAGAGAGTAGCAGAGGTGTAAACCTTTTTGCCCCATCTGTCTAAAGACCTGGCTTCCCTTTCAGAAGGAATAGGGTTTTTTGCTGTGGTCGAGGCTACTGCCTTAGGGCCCTGGGATATAGTTTCGGGGTCTGCAAGTGGGGCCTTGTATAGGTGATGATGAGTGTCTGGCACCCTGTAAAATCTATCTGGTTTGGCAGGTGCTGGAGGTAAAGGATCTGGTGTAGTGCAAACATCATTAAATGCATCGTCCACAACAGAGGACAGGAGGTATAGCTAAGGGCCTGTGTTGTGGTAGGTGCAGAAAAATCCTAAGTCTTTTTCTGGAGTCTGAAAAATCCTGTTCCTGCCATTGGAAATGTTCTCTCATGGCATGTAAGGTTTCCCCAAAGGAGAATTCTTCTGGTGGAGAAGCAGCTGGAATGGATTCTTCAGCATCTGAGTCCTCAAAATTGGAGAAAGGAGCCTCTGGCTGGTCTGTAATATCTGAGTCTTCCGCAGAATCATCAGAGGACACAGGCTCGAGGGGCTCTGCTCTAGGTCTCTTATCTGGGGCTGAGAGGCCCTGTCTGGGTGAGATTGAGATCCCCTAATTAAGGATATTAAATCTTCTGCCAGAGTAAGCATTTGTGAACTAGAAGTGGGCCTGGTTGAGGGGGGTTTAACAGGCACTGACTTAGTAGATTTGGCAGCTTTAGCCCTGGCAAAGGCCTTAATAGACATGGCTGCAGGAGGCCTAGCAGCACCACGTGCTGGGGTAGAGACATCCAGAGGGATGGTGTCTGATAAGTCACTAGTAACCACTGTAGTAGGTAAAATTTCTGAGGCCGATTCAAGTAAAGTAACCGGAGCCTCAGTAGTAGTCATTGATTCGCTGTACTCTGATCAGTTTTCTCGGTTTCGCCGAAACCGAGACACTCGCGTTTGCTTAACCATGGTTTCGCCGAAACCGCGGACCGCGAGTGTCGGTCTTTTCTTTGCTTAACAATTTGGGTAGTCGGAGGATCCGACGCCATAATGTACGCAAAATCAGGGCCCAAAAACTGTTCAGCAACTCTGACCGACGCCTAAGCGTTTCGGTTGAAAGAAGGACAGGCCGAACAGGCTGCTACGTCGTGGTCTGGGCCTAAACAAGGCAAACAGTAAGAGTGGAAATCTTTATGAGGTATTTGTTTCCCACAAGTTAAACAGTTATTGACTTTTTCTGACATCGGCTGAGGTAAGAAAGAGTCCCCAACGGGTACTTAGCTTTAGAAGTCTTCAAGGAGTATTCGTAGTAGTAATCTCTGGATCTGACTGACCGCACTTTCAACAGCTTCTGCTTTGCGCCACGCGCAAGAAAGACTGAAGAAAATGGCGCCGGCTGATGCCTTTATACCCAAGACCAGCAGAGATGACGCCGGGTGAAGTGCGACATCAGCCGAGCCGGACCCGGACTTTGGAATCCGGCCGACCGAAGGGCTGCCTGACGACAGGACAACCCAGTTGTTATGACTGCAGATGCATCCATGAAGGACATCATTAACATCCACGAAAACAGTACACTGAACCAGACAGCATAAACGAATTTACCCGGGTTATGACGCAACGCCTTCAGAATCCTGATTCTGAAGAAGTTCGCCATATCGGACAAACCCGGTAAATCTTATGCTGTCTGGTTCAGTGTACTGTTTTCGTGGATGTTAATGTTTCTGCTGCTGGTTTTTAAAGTGTACTGCTGTTCGTGATGTTACTTCAATAAATGGTCCATTATAGCTGAGGATTGGTTAATTTCATCCTTTACAGCGTGGATTTATGTGAATTTGCTGTGGTACAACCGACTGCCGTGTGCTTGAACTACCTGGGCTTACAAACATTAGTTTAATTATTTTTCTTGTTTTGTGAATGTGCAGCATGTCTATTAAGGCTAGATTTGAGAAGGTCCTTTAGGCTAGGTTTTATTGCCCTGTGGTAGTCTGTAGGAGACTGAGTACAGGGACAAGAGGTTGGGGTTTTCCAGATAAGACATGTTTTTTACACCCTGTATTCTTTTAATGAGGATTCTCTGTGGCCACTATAGTTGTAAGAAATGCCTGGTCAGGTACATGCTGAAGAGTACAGTGTACTTGATTACTGGTCTAATGAGGGCTAAGTATAGTGGGATTATGATCTCCATAGATCTGGATGCCAAGCCATAAGTTATAACTTGGCACACACAGAAGGATTTTTCACCACCGTGGGCACATGGTGATCAAAGTTCAGGTTACTGTAAACCTGAGTTCTCAAGTCCCTTACCACTGGGTTTACTTTTAGGAGAGTGTTATTAGTGTTGTAATTTGCAGGGGTGGTCAACTTCCCAAAGGGCATACATATGCATTTTTTGGAATTGAGTATTAGGCTATATTTCTGGCACCAGTTACTTGTCTCTCAGACCCTCCTCAAGGATATTTACATCTTTAGAAGAATCAGTCATTGCACCCAACTTACAGTCATCTGCAGATTTGGTCACCCAATGACCCTCTATATTTGTTATGACATCAGAGAAGTGTATTCCAAACAGGAGAGGGCCAAGTGCTGAGTCCTGTGGAACACCACTAGTAACAGGCCTAGTTGAGAAGCTGTATTCCCCTAGCCTAACTTCATGTATCCTATCTATGAGCCATTTGACTATCCATCAGGTTACATAGTGATTTAGGTCTACATTTTTGAGATTGTCTCACTTAGGTATTATAGACAATGTGTTGAATGCCTTTACCGGGTTGAGGTAGGCCGTATGAACTTTTCTGTCAGTCATCCATGGTTCAAATGGCATTCTCATAGTAGTCCACTGGGTTTAGTAGGTGTGACCTACCCTTGACGAAATGAAACTGGGATGGGTCCAGTGTTTGAAGACTTCTAATGTATTTATTAGATCCATGATAACGTTTTCCATGGCCTTGCATATAAGACTAGTCCAGCTTATGGGTCTGTTGATGGTCCACCTTTATGTAGATGGAAGACCATTGCAGTCCTGCATTCCCTAAGGATGAAGCCTGTCTGGAGACTGTGGCTGAATAGAGGTTCTAGTTGGTCTGACATGTCATGTATCAAACTATTTAGAAGGCATCCCTAGATGTTATCAGGGCCCATTGCTGTAGTGTGTTTAGCTCTGAAGAGGGCAGTGAGAACCTGACTGCTAACAGTAGGGGGATAAGTGGCAGAGGGTATTTCCTGTGGAGTAACTAGTCATCTTCGAGTCATATGGACTCTGTCTTCTACTTGTACCATAATGCTGTTGTGTAACACTTTTTAGTAAAGTTACTATCCTCTATGCTTTTATCTTGGAGTTTGGCAACTACTTTAGCCATTTAAATGTTTCTATCAAGGCTTTTCTGTCTGCACTATAAGGTTGAGAGGTATGCCTTCAGTTCATAGGTAGGTACTAGGCTATCGGGCCTAGGGCCTATACAAGCCTAGCCATAACGATTCCATGGCTTTTGCTTCCCACAAATATTTACTTTCCTGGATGCCTGTCTAGCAAGGCTACTGATGTGATCCCCAGGGTGAATTTCCTATCTCCCATCCAGTTGTCAAGGTTCCTCTTGAAGACATATATGGGCAGCCTATTCCAGAGTATCGGGAGTCTCTGGGTCAGGAAACTATTCCTCCGACATGTTCTATTCGTCGTGATGACAAGGTTAAGATCCTTGGAGCATGTGGCTCAGAGGGATTGGGATTAGCATGTCCAACAACTCTGGATTTGACATGGCCTTGTATGTTAGGCAGAGATCACCTATGAGTAGGCGATATGCAACAAAGTATAGCTGGAGTTTCTTTAGATGGTCAGCATAAGGCATCTGCTTTAGGCCCGTGATTCTTTTTGTGAGGTATTTCTGCAGCCTTTCTAGTTGTTGCAGATGTCTTGTGAGGTACATACCAAACAGGGCATTGTATTCTATAATGGGTCTAATGTGGAATGAGTACAGAGGGACAATGACCTCCTTTTTTCTAGATGAAAAGCCCTTAGTGATGAGGTGTGCCATGTAGAAGGATTTTCTAACTGTTGTGGCTATGTGGTTATCAAAGGTCAGACCACTGTCCACCTGTGTCCCTAGGTCTCTTATCACACTTTCGGTGTTGAGTTTTCTGCCACCTATGTGTTAATTCACAGGTTTGTGGTTTTTCCCAAAGGGGACAACTATACATTTTTTGGCATTTAGCTTGAGCCCATGGCTCTGGCACCAGGCATCTGTTTCTGTAAGGCCCTTTTGTTGTATATCCGTATCATTTGGGGATTCAGTAATGGCTTCCAGCTTGTAGTCATCTGCGGACTTTGTAAGCCAAAGTCCCTTAGTGCTGGCCTGTACTTCAGAGAAGTAGATGCCAAACAAGAGTGGTCCCAGGACAGAACCCTGTGGTACAACACTTGTCTGGAGCTGGATTTGGAGTTGGCTACTTTTCCATTGTGTTCTGTCAGTAAGCCAGTTTGCAACCCATTGAATGATGTAGGGATTAATGCCCAGCTTTGTAAATTTATCTATGATTCCAGAGTGGGGGATAGTGTCGAAAGCCTTGTCGAGGTCCTAGTAGGCTTTGTGAACTACCTTACCTTCGTCCACGGCTCTGGAGACTGATTCGAAGAAGTAGATCAGGTTCAGGAGGCAATATCGGCCCTTCACAAACCCAAACTTGGTGGGGTCCAGTGTTTGAAGGTTGTCAATATCTTTGTTTATAAGTTCCATGGTAATACGTTCCATGGCCTTGCAGATTAGGCTCGCCAGACTGATGGGATGGTAGTTCCTGGGATCCAAAATGGATTCCCCCTTGTGGAGTGGGATGACTGTAGCTGTGCGCCACTCTGTGGTCACGAAGCCTGAGGTGAGTTATAACTGAAATGTCATGGAATCACAAGAAAGTAACGGCTTTTATTGCATGCTTAGTCTTATAGACTAGACAGACTTTTTGTGACTAATTATCACTAGCCAGTACAACTTTATACATACATAAATAAGTAAAGAGACATACATATTCCATGTGAAATTTCAGTTTCATTTATTTTACACAATAAAGTAAACAAGGAAGCAGACACACAGCTTCCATGTGAAGTCATACTTTTATTTATTTGACTGTTTCATAACTATCATATGTAGGCATAGACAGATAGCAGGTCGAAAATGAAACAATCTAAATCACAAGTGAAATCAAGTTTGATATTTTGTTGCAAAAAGAAAAACTGCTGATGAATCACTACACTAAAAAACATCTATAATACACGCTCACTAGTTCAAGGAACACCATTGCACATAAAACTAAAACAATAGAGAGATACTTTTATATTTAACATAGCCACTCTATTAACAGCTTATTTATACATTTTACATATGTACATACATGCACATATTTCAGGCATGAGCAAAAATGCCATTCTTGCCTGCAAAGTTGTAGTTCTAGTTTGACCTAATTTCCATTTTTTATATTCGTTCAACTATCATCTTGCTTGAATTCTGCTTCTGCATTTCGCCCAACTGTTTGACATTCCTTCTGAAAGTGGTATGATTCTTTATTCTGTTTACAATTTTTGGTTTATCTCTTGCACCATGGAGCACAGGTTGTAACTCAAAAGGGTCCGTCAGCCTCCCATTTGCATGGTTATCAAGCTGCAATTAATAAGTACACAAACAATTAAACAAACAGCTGAATAAAGAAATAAGGGGAAAAATAAATGATTTCAGACTGAGGTTAAGTTTAATTCCTAGTACCTTGGACAGTACAGCACACATCTGTTTGTTGTTTTCATTATGCGCTTCTTCTTTCAGATTTTTCCCGGTTAGGGGTTGCCACAGTGGATCACCTGTCCACTCATGATTGGCAGTGGAGTTTTACGGTGTCGAGTTGCCATCCCGGCGCCCAACCTTCCTCGCAAGGCACACACATGCACACACACACACCTAGGGCCAATTTAGAGTGTCCAATCTAACTACAGCATGTCTTTGGGATGTGGGAGAAAACCGTAAGAAACCCACGTGACCACAGGGAGGACATGCAGACTCTGCACAGAAGGCACCCCAGCTGAGAATCTAACTAGAGAACCTCTTGCTGTGAGGTGGCAATGCTAACCACTGCACCACCACGGTACATGCTGAAGCAAACAATTAAATGTTTGTTTACAGGTACCTTGTTATGCGAGTATAGAACTGGTACTCTTACAGGACATAAAACACAGTAGGGGGTATTCTAAAAGGAAAAATAGCACAGTGTGTAAAGCTAAACTATGCAGTCAGTGTTGAATGCAGGGTATTTGCAATTCAGAGATATCTGTATCACAATCATGGTAGTATGATAATTGGTGTGGTCAGTAGTATATATTAATGACCATATAATGACATTCAAATGAGATGGCTTATAGAAATACATTCATCAATAAACTAATGCCTTTGTCTGCATGTATATTCTATATGCAGCATGCACATTGGTAAGTATATATATATATATATATATATATATATATATATAAAATGTTAATACGTTCATAGGTATGTACTAGGCATGCAGTTTAAAATACCATTAATAAGCATAGCCAGCTAAGCCCAAGCACTGTTGAGTGAGTTAAGCTTCATGGTCAAAAAGCACCATGCTATATACCCCAAAGAGAATTTATGATTTCCAAGCTAGTAATTCAGAATATTAATGAATACAGACCATTTCTAGGATTGCTTGACATGCACAGGAAGTTGAGTCAATAAGTAAAGGATTCCTTGGGATAGAAATCTGTTGTGCCAGCCATGTTCCATTTCTGTGTCTATAACAGATTACAGTCTTTGCTGTGGGTGTTCATGGTGGTGTGCATGTTGCATAGCTGTAAGAAGTCAAGCAGGGTAGAATGGGCCATGTACCATATGGATGGGCAGCAGTCTGTCTGCTGAAGAATGGCATATAGAGCAAGAACTGCACATATCAAAAATGACATTTGAACCCTTGATTTAAGAATCACCATGAATAGCAGGCAACAGTAAGGATTGTGGAAGGGTGTACAACTCAGAAAACTGCGTGACATCAGTGTAAATAGGATCATTTTGCCTTTAACACACATTTACCATGTTGCACCTTTTGTACTACAATAGGTCACAGGTAATGTCAGCGTGTTCCAGGAGGTAACGCACACATATATATATATATATATATATATATATATATATATATATATATATATATATATAAGACAGGTGTTTCCATTCACATTGAAGAGCACTAGCAAGGGACCAGGCGATCAAACATACATGCAGGAAGCTCCAGTCAACAAAAGGTATTATTGGAAGGTGCAATACAGTAACACCCAGGTTCTGCAAATAAAAGACAACAATGTTAGGTGCGGTTCATAGGTAGGTACTAGGCTATTGGCCCTAGGGCCTATACAAGCCTAGCCGTAAAGGTACCCTGGCTTTTGCCACCCAAGAAAATTATTTTCCTGTGCCCCTGTCAAGCAGAACCACAGAAGTGATCCCCGGGGTGAATTTCCTATTACCCATAGAAGAGGTTATTTTTCAGTTATCTTTCATAAGCATTGTAATTCCATCTTCCTGATTTCTTGATGTTCTCCCACAAAGTCCTTGCCCACTTTACATGAACAGCTGCCGCTATGCTAAATGAGTGTGGACTCTAACTGAGCGTGGGTATATGTTTGGGGTCCAAGCTTCATCACTCCACTGCTTTCTTCAGTACAGCCTCACCTGAAGTTGGGAAAACAGGGTACCCTTCTCATGGCAGAGAAAGTACAGTTTTGTACCTACCATAAATGTAGATGTCCGAACTGGATAGCATCTGCAGTCATAACAAGTGGGTTGTCCTGTCGTCAGGCAGCCCTGCAGTCGGCCGGATTCCAAAGTCCGGGTCCGGCTTCGGCTGATGTCGCACTTCACCCGACGTCATCTCTGTTGGTCTTCGGGTATATAAGCATCAGCCGACGCCATTTTCCTCAGTGTTTCTTGCCCCAGATGCCAGTAGCCCTCTTGCAGGCTAAAATTTGGATAGATGCCAATGTTTCCAAATAGATAGAGGTAAACACAACCATAAGCATATATGTACATATATACAAACAAATACACCATAAAAGACTCCCCCCCAACAGCTAGCTATTAGGAGGGTAAACACCCTAGGAGTACCACAGAGGGAAGGAGGGAGGGTAATCCTGACTGCAGATGCTATCCAGTTCGGACATCTACATTTATGGTAGGTACAAAACTGTACTATGTCCTTCATGGATGCATCTGCAGTCATAACAAGTGGGTAGAATACCATAGCCAACTAGGGGAGGAGGATAAAAGTAGATTATGGTGTGTTTAGGATCCCTTGCAGTACAGCAGTGGCAAACCCTGCTCGGGATCTGGAATATAGAGGCAAATTATAATGCTTGGCAAATGTATGCACGGAGGTCCAAGTAGCCGCCTCAATAACGCCTTTGGTTGCCACCTCGTAAGAAGGCTGTGGTAGTGGCTGTTGCCCTTGTAGAATGAGGTCTTATGTTTTGTGGAATTGGTTTTCCATGGAAGGGGTAACAGTATCGTATGCAATTTCCTATCCATTTGGAGATTGTCTGTTTGGAAATAGCTTTTCCTTCCCTTCCTGTTGCATAGGCTACAAAAGTTGGTCAGTCTTTCTGCTATTTTTTGTTCTGTCCAAGTAGTAGCGTAGCTGTCTATGTACATCCAAGGTATGCAGTATTCTTTGCCCTCTGTTTTGTGGGTTGGGAAAGAAGGTAGGTAGGTGGATTGCCTGGTTTAAAGACACTCTGGATACCACCTTGGGCATAAATGTAGGATTAGTCCTCATGGACACTCTATCTTGGTGGAAGATTAGGAAGGGTTGCACTGCCATTAAGGCCTGAAGTTCTGAAACCCTCCTTGCTGAAGTAATTGCTAGCAGGAAAGCAGTTTTCCATGACAGGTGTTGTAGGTCTGCTGTTGCTGCTGGTTCAAAGGGTGATAGTGTCAACTTTTCTAGCACAAAGTTTAAATCCCAAGCTGGTAATGGTGGTTTCCTTGGAGGTTTTACATTCTTGATTCCTCTGAGGAACTGCCTGAGCAAAGGGTGCGAAAAACAGGTGGATCAAAGCTGTATTCTGCTGAAATAGCTGATGCATGTATCTTGATGGAGGAGTAGGACAGGCCTGAATGAAGAAGTTCGCCAGATACTCCAGAATGTTAGGCATATCTATGTTTGACACCTCTTTTCCTCTTTCCGCACTCCAAATGACAAACCTTTTCCATTTTCCAGCATAGTTCCTTCTTGTTGAAGGTCTGCGCTTCAAGAATAATGTCTTTAACTCTTTGTGAAAGTTCTGGATTAGCTGCTGCTATGTGATGTTCCATGCAGTCAGTTGCAGCGTTTTAGGTTTGGATGTATGATGCTGTAGTTGTTCTGAGTTAACATCAAAGGCATCAGGGTATTGGCCACATATTGTTCGAGACATGCTCTTCAGTAGTGGGTACCAGTGTTGTCTTGGCCAGTTTGGAGCTATCAGGATTATCTTTGGACGTTCTTCCTTGATTTTTAGTAGTACCTTGTGTATCAAAGGAAGAGGTGGGAATGCATATGCTGTTAGGCCTTTCCAGTTGATGGAGAGTGAGTCCACTTTCCATGCTAGAGGGTGGAATGTCCTTGTGTAGAATTTATTGTGCTGGTGATTGAGTGGTGTTGCGAATAGGTCTATCTGTGGCATTCCCCATTTCTTTGAGATGGTCTTGAAGATGTCGGGTGCAGCTTCCATTCGTGGGCATCCGTGGTTCTGCTTAATATGTCTGCTAGAGTATTGTCTTTCCCGGTACAAATATTGCCTGTAACTGAATGTTGTAGCTGAGTGCCAGGGTCCACAGCTCCAAGGTCATTCTGCATAGGGGTATGAATGAGTGCCTCCCTGTTTGTTGATGTACCACATGACTGTGGTGTTGTCTGTCCTTATCATCAACTGGCCCTCTTTGAGAAATGGTTTGAACTTTTGGATTGCCAGTTTTACTGCCAGCATTTCTTTTAGATTCATGTGCAGGTGAAGTTGATCCTGTGTCCACAATCCTTGCGCATTTGTCCAGCATGTGGGCCCCATCCTAGGTCTGAAGCGTCTGTTGTGATGGTCTGGCTTGGTTGACATCTCAAGAGGTAGGCCTGAGTTTGACTGGCATGCCTGAGCCCACCATAGGAACTCCTGTTTTAAGCATGGAATTAGTGGGATTTCTGTTTCTAGACTGTGTCTGTGTTGGGACCATAAATTCTTTAGGTACCACTGTAGTTTCCTCATATGTAGTCTGGCAAATGGGACCAAGATTATGCATGATGCCATGAAGCCCAAGGCCTGCAGAACTTTTCTTGCTGTTAACTTGTTCAGTTTTGTTAGTGCCAAGAAGTAAAGAGGAAGTTCTTTTGTTTTTCTGTAGTCAGGAATGCCATTTGTTGTACTGTGTCCAATTCCGCGCCAAAGAATGTCCTTGTTTGGGATGGTATCAGCCTTGACTTTTGTAAATTGACTGTGTATCCCAGTCCTTGTAGCAAGTAAATGACCCTTTGTAAATCCGTTGTCAGCTTGCTTTTGTTGTCCCCTTGTAGCAGGCAGTCGTCCAGGTATGGGTAAATTTGAATTCCCTGTAGTCTGCAATGGGCGTTACTGATGCCAGGCATTTTGTGAATACTCTGGGTGCAGTAGATAAGCCAAAGGGCAATGCTGAGAATTGATAGTGCTCTGATCCTGCAAGAAATCTGAGGTATCTTCTGCAGATTGGTGAATGGGGACGTGCAGGTATGCCTCCTTGAGATCTAGAGTTACCAGCCAAGACTCCTTGCCCAGCATGGGAAGAAGTTGCTGTAGGGTCAGCATTTTGAATTTTGGGACAATGATGTATGTATTTAAGGTGGACAGGTCGAGAATTGGTCTCCAACTTTTTCCTTTCTTGGAACTAGGAATAGTCTGGAATAGAACCCCTTTCCTTGTTCTGCTGTTGGCACTCTTTCCACAGCTCTCATGTTTGCTAACTCCATTATCTGGCGTAGAGCCTCTGTTTTTGATTTGGAGGTAGATTTGGCATTCCTCTTTGACTGGTAAAGTGTGGAAGTGAAACGTAACCTTGATCTATGGTTTGTAAAATCCACTTGTCTTTTGTTATGTAGTGCCAGTTCTTTGAAAATAAGGTTAACTTTCCGCCTAGAGGAGCTGCTATTTGTTCCCTGGTAGGCGGATTTATGATTAAGTCACTGTGGTTGTGCTGATGTAGTGGTAGTGGCTGTGTCTGTGCCTCTGTTGTTACCTTGCCACTGTCGTCCTCTGTAGGCACCTCCTCTGGATTGGTTTCTGCCTCTGGGACGTCTATTCCTGCCCTTTGAAATTTTGTGGAGTCAGGAAAGGACCAATTTTGGCAGGCCAGTTCCTGCTAAACCTTGGGGTTGAACCTGCAAGAAATCTTTAACAGTTTGAACAGATTTTGCCTTCTCTTCCATTTTCTTCATAACCTGCTGGGCAGGTGTACCAAACAAACTTGTCTTGTCCATAGGAGCATCTAGCAACTTAGCTTTAACATGATCCGGTAAAACTTGTTCCTTTAGCCATGCATGCCTTCTTATCACTGTGCCTGTCATGGCTGATCTAAATGAAGCCTCCAGTGCATCATAGCCACATTTTAAGGAATGGTTGCTAACCTGTTGTATGTTATTTACCATCTCTAATACATATTTCTTATCAAGAGATTCATCTGTGGTTAGTTTTTTAGTTAACTGATCGAGCATAAACTCTTGGTATTGTATCATGTGAAACTGACAGTTTAAAGCTCTAGCTGAGAGAGTAGCTGAAGTGTAGACCTTTTTACCCCATCTGTCTAATGACCTTGCTTCCCTTTCAGAAGGAATAGGGTTTTAGCTATGGTCGCGCTACTGCCTTGGGACCCTGGGATATAGTTTCTGGGTCTGCAAGTGGGGCCTTGTAAAGGTGGTGATGAGTATCTGGCACCCTGTAAAATCTGTCTGGTTTGGCAGGGGCTGGGGGTAAAGAATCTGGAGCGGAGCAAACATCATTGAAAGCATCATCCACCACAGAGAACAGGAGGTATAGCTAAGGGCCTGTGCTGTGGGAGGTGCAGAAAGGTCCTAAGTCTTTTTCTGGAGTCTGAAAAAATCCTGTTGCTGCCATTGGAACTGTTCTCGCATGGCATGCAAGGTTTCCCCAAAGGAGAATTCTTCTGGTGGGGAAGCAGCTGGAATGGATTCTTCAGCATCAGAATCTTCAAATTGGAGAAGGGAGCCTCTGGCTGGTCAGTTATGTCTGATTCATCAGCAGAATCATCAGAAGACACTGGCTCAGGGGCTCTGCCCTAGGTCTCTTCTCTGGGGCTGAGAGGCCCTGTCTGGGTGAGATTGAGATCCCTAATTAAAGAAATTAAATCTTCTGCCAAAGAAAGCATTTGAGAGCTAGAAGAGGGCCTGCATGTGGGGGTTTAACAGGCACTGTTTTAGTAGTTTTGGCTGCTTTAGCCCTGGCGAAGGCCTTAATGGACATGGCTGCTGGAGGCCTAGCAGCACCACGTGCTGGGGTAGAGACATCCAAGGGATGGTGTCTGAAAAGTCAACCACCGTAGTGGGTAAAAGTTCTGAGGTCGATTCAAGAGTTGTAGGGGGCCTCAGTTGTAAGAATAGGTTCAGCTGTACTTTGATCATTTTTCGGTTTCGGCAAACCGGACACTCATGTTTGCTTTACCGTGGTTTCGGCCGAAACCGCGGACCGCTGTGTCGGTCTTTATCTTTGCGCTTTTTAGTAGATTGGGTAGTCGGAGGATCCGACGGCATAATGTACGCAAAATCAGAACCGAAAAACTGTTCTGCAAACTCCGACCGGCCTGCCGTTCGTCGGTTGAAAGAGGCACAGGAACAGGCTGCTACGTCGTGGGCTGGGCCTAAACAAGGCAGACAGTAAGGATGGAAATCTTCATGAGGTATTTGTGTCCCACAAGTTAAACATTTATTAACTTTTTCGGCCATCGGCTGAGGCAAGAAAGAGTCCCCAACGGGTACTTAGCTTTAGAAGTCTTCAAGCAGTATTCGGTAGAAGTAATCTCTGGATCCGACCGACCGGCACTTGCGAACAGCTTCTGCTTGGCAAGAAAGACTGAGGAAAATGGCGTCGGCTGATGCTTATATACCCGAAGACCAACAGAGATGACGTCGGGTGAAGTGCGACATCAGCCGAAGCCGGACCCGGACTTTGGAATCCGGCCGACTGCAGGGCTGCCTGACGACAGGACAACCCACTTGTTATGACTGCAGATGCATCCATGAAGGACATCTGCTCCTTCTTAATCGCCAGTCTATGATGAAACTGTGCGAGTGGACTTCTATGTTGTAGGCACAGTGTTTGGTAAATGTTGTAGCCATTGTACTACATTGCATTCGGTGGCCCCTGAGTCTGGAGTCAGCCACTGGTTCTTCACTTCTTCATCAGTCCTAGTTTATTCCTATTTATCCTTAGAATATTCTTAATTTGACCAGCTAAGTGCTCCACAATCCACATAGGGCTGCTACAGGCTATGAAAAACAATCTATTGTATTACTGATGGCGTATATTTTTGAGTTTGTCTTGCACTGCCTCCCCATGGCCTTGTGCAGCCAGCTGATAGCTTGCCAGGTGTAGTGCTGCCTTCAACTTGTTTTAATCAGCATCCAACAGTAGCAGGGTGTGTGCCCTATATTGTTTTACTGCTATGAACCATACAACTAGACAATCTTGCACCTTTCTAGTGTCTCTAAACTGCTGCAGTGCCAGTTTGTAAGCCACCTAATAATTTCTTATCTGTTATTGTCATACGTGTATTGATACTGTGAATGAATTTGTACCCACATGGGTACTGGTGCTGTTTCCAATGCCACTCTGTTGATTTGAGCCCACTGGAAAAGCAACATAGTGTAAAATGTTTAGTTATTCTTCACTGCACACTTTGCTGATTGCTCCCTGCCTGAACTATACTTACTTTGTCCGATTTTGAGTTGGGAGTACCTTGTTTGCCTTCTGTTTGTATATCCAGGAAGAACTACAACTATGTAATGGCAAATTAATATTTACATATAATTACTCTTGGCCACTTGCAGCTGAGCTTGCTTCCTCTTAAGTACCTCCCCCCACCAAATTCTCAGGGACATGGCAACAGTTATCCTGAAAAAAAATGCAGTGGAGTTGAGTGTGTGCTAACTCAAGTAAGATTATCATCTCTAAAAATTTAGATGACTGAAAGCAAGAATACTCTTGTTGCTTGACAGGTTCATAGGTGGTTACTAGGCTACTGACTCAAAGGTTTATATAACCCTAGCCATGTGTACCCAATATAATACTAGAGAAACCCAATATAAAGGATATAGCCTAAACTCAAAATCTTAGTTAGCAATGGCTGCCCATATCTAGGAGGGTCTTAGGTGAAATCCCCGGCAAGGAATTTATGGTATCCCATCCAGTCATCCAGGCTACAGTTAAACATTGTCATAGAGGGGCTCTGTTTGATGTGAATTGGTATCTTATTCCTGAGGAGTGGCAACCTCTGAGAGACATATCTGTCTCTCCAGCAGGTCCTATTTATGTCGCAGGCCAGGTTAAGGTTCCTGGGACAAGTGACCCGTATCCCATTTGTCTTGTGGATGTGCAGCATTTCTATTAGGTGTGGGTATGAGACTGCTGTGTAGGCCAGACACAGATCTCCTCTAAGAAGTTTGTATACTACTGAGTACAGTGACAGTGACTTCAGTCTGTCAATGCATGAGGTGGTGGAGACCATGTAATTTTCTTAGTTAGACATCTCTGAGGTCTCTCAAGCGGCTGCAGGTGCCAGGTAAGGTACATACAAAGAGAGCATTGTACTCTAGTATTGGCCTGATGAGGGGTGAGTACAGGGGAGTTATGACCTGTTTCACTCTTGAGGCAATGCAACATAGAATGCCTTCCTTACCACAGTAGACACACTGTGGTCAGAGTTTAGGCTACAGTCAAGCTTGTTTTCCCAATTCTCTCACTACTGAGTTGTTAATGTAAGGTAGGGTATTATTATTTATATGATAGTCTGCAGGGATATGATTTTTACAAAATGGGATGATAACGCATTTTTTTAGCACTGAGTTTGAGTCCACAGCTTTGGCACCAATCATTCATTTGTGTAAATCCCTTGAAGTATATTGACATTGTTTAGGGATTAAATAATTACACCTAATTTGCAGTCATCAGCAAACTTAGTCAGCCACAGCCGGTCTATTTTGGCATGATCTTCTGAGAAGTATATTCCAAACAATAGGGGGGCCCAACGCTGAACCCTGTGGAACTACACTGTTGGCAGGTATGCTGGTCAAGGTAAAGTCCCCAACTTTGAGTATGATCTGAAGGAAAGCCAGTTAGCAACCCACCTGACAACATAAGGGTTGATATTCAACTGGGAGAGTTTATCAATGATGTCCAAATGTGGGACTGTGTCGAAGGCCTTTGTTTATTTAAGGTAGGCTGTATGCACACATTTGCCTTTTTATGGCTCTGGTGATGTTTTTGAAGAAGTCTACCAGGTTTAACAGCCATGACCTGTCTGACAAAACCAAAATTGTCGGATCAAGGGTTTGGAGATCACCTATGTCCTTATTTATAGGGTCCATGATGATTTGTTCCATGGCCTTACAGATAAGGCTAGTTAAGCTTATTGGTCTGTAGTTTCTGTAATTTGAGTCACACTTTTAATATTCTTGTCAAGTGGCATATGACAAATGGGAAAAAAAATCTTACTTGTAAAACTAGCAATAAAGGATCAGTGACACGAATGCTGTTAGGAACATACAAATACCTCCTGCATGCCAGTGTAGGAATGTATACATGTATAGATCCACTAACACACCACATATACAGATGTGGGTACATCTATATACATAAGAAAAGACACAAGTTCATAGACAGATTTGTGTGTGTGTGTGTGTAGTGGATCTATAATGACAAAGATATACAGCAAATACATTTTAAACAACCAAAGCAATGCATATGATAAACACACAATGACACATGACAAATGCATTTAGTTATTTAAATCATCTATTTCCATCTTGCTAAGGGGTAAGTGGTCTCATCAACACAGCCATCTGAGTCACAAAAGAAGCAAGTTTGAGAAAAGTTATGAGAATTCCAGTATTAACAGTGAAGTATACCGCTAAAACAATTAGGTGCACTGCATACAATTTTTTTTAATAAAATACATGCATTGCTATATAGCCAGCATATACAAATTTGACAGATATTCAGGAATGCCTTGAATTGCAAGCCGGTCAGTAAGACATAGCAAGGCTGTGGTTTTACAACCACATGAATATAAACTTAGGTTACATATTGCACGCATACTTTTGCACACACACATGAAAATATAGGGAAATATAGAGTCTACATTTGCCTCAACTTTCAAATAATGACTGCTGTAACTCTCTTGCAGTCAAATATTCAGGGAAAGAATGAAATATCCAAACATTTTATTGAAGCGCAGGGAAAAAAATAAATAAATTGAGTTGGATGGAATCACTATTACACAGACAGTTACTGTGTGATTCCTGAAAGGTGTCAGCTAAGGGGAAAATACTTTTGGTAAAAGTAGCAAGATTCAATTTCAATGTTGTCTGACATTATTCTTATTGAAATGCTATGAGATTCTATTCTTCTATTAGGACATTTGCAGAATCCAAATGCTCAAAACAATGCTGTCTGGAACTGAGGGGAAACTGTTGTATAAGTACATGCACTAATAAGCAACACTATTGCTGAACATATGAAAAATAATTATCTGTAAAGGAAAAAAGAAAGCATGTTGCAACAAGCATGAAAAAAATACAACTGTCCAGGCTGGGATAATCATTCCACTAAGTTTTACCAAAACAAGCACATACTAAAGATGTAACTTCAGTGCTGCAAAGAATGCAGATTTGAGTGTGACTAGATTAACTAATCTAATGGCCTGCGGGTGGGGGAAGGGAAATACAAAAGAACAAACAGTAAAGTCTTAGCATTTCCTAATAACAACCAAACCACACTGAAGTTTGTGACATCTACCTGCAGTATGCTAACAGCCTTCTCTGAAAATCCTGTCTCTGTGTAAATATATGACTTACACTGCACTAAAAGATAAACAAAGTACTCTAGCAAGTAACTGATTTTAGAAACAAAATAATGCCCCTTTAAAAGTATTGCATTACTGCTGTGTTTTCTATAGTAGCAACAGCAGTAGTTAGGTCATTAAATGCATGAAAGGCTACTTTTCTCGATGGCTAAATGCACAGATTAAACTAATGAATGGGTGACACTGAGACTGTTGTCAGTAGAACTGCAATTTGAGATGGAATTTGGCTAACACCTTTGAAGCTTCCTGCAGGCAATCTTCCCCCAAACCCCTCAGCCAAAAGTGAGCATGCTCAGCAAGGCAAACCTGAAATGCAAACAAAGGCTGAATCAAAACAAAAAATCCCTGGGATTGTCCCTTTAAAGACACCCTGGTCCTGGTGGAAAATGAGGAAAGGTTACACTGCAATTAGTGCCTGTAATTCTGAAACTCTTCATGCTGATGTTATTGCCAGGAGCAGAGCAGTTTTCCAAGAGATATATTTTAATTCTGCTGTGCTAGCTGGCTCAAAGGGAGGTAAAGTTAGTTTTTCCAAAACAAAGTTGAGGTCCCAAGTTGGAGTAGGTGGTCTATGGGGCGGTCTTATGTTTTTAGCCCCTCTGAGGTACTGTTTTAGCAAAGGATTAGAGAAAATTGGTGGGTCCATGTTGTAATGAGTAGAGATGGCAGAGGCGTGGATCTTGATGGATGAAAAGGAGAGGCCTTTGTCCAGCATCTCAGTTAAATATTGCAGAATCTGAGGAATGTTTGGGACAAGAGGGTCAAGGCTGTGAGCCTGGTTCCAGGCACACAATCTCTTCCATTTATCCGAATAGGCTCTCCTGGTACTAGGCCTTCTGGCCTCCAGAATGACATCCATAACAGCTTTGGAGAGGGGCACTGCTTGCTAGACTATGGAATTTTCCATGCAGGTAGGTTTAAGGTCTTTAGCTGACTGTGAAGTACCTGATTTTTGTGCTGAGTCAGCAGATGTGGGATTTGAGGCAATATCCATGGTGGTTCTTGTGCTAAAGGCCAGTCTGGAGCAATCAGGATCATCTTTGGCTCTTCTTGCCTGGCTTTTATGAGTACCTTTAGAAGGAGAGGTAGTGGTGGGAAAGCGTATACTTGTAGGTTTTTCCAGCTGAATGAGAGGGCATCCACTTTCCATGCTTGTGGATGGTAACTCCTTGTGCATAACCTCTGGTAGCTGGCAGTTCATTGGGGATGCAAACAGATCTATGTCCGGGCTCCACCATTTCTGTGTTATCATTCTGAATATTTGTGGATTCAATTCCCATTCGTTCGGATCCATGATGTTTCTGCTGAAATAGTCTGCCAGTGTGTTTTTCTCTCCTGGCAGGAATTGCGCTTGCAGATGAACTTGATAGTTTAGAGCTGTGTTCCACAAGGTCATGGCCTGCCTGCGGAGGGGGTAGGACTGAGTGCCCCCTTGCTTATGTACCACATAACTGTGGTGTCTGTCTTTAGTAATAGCTGTCCTGGATGCAGCAGGTCCTTGAAAGCTATAAGGGCATGTACAGCTAACATCTCTTTTTGATTGATGTGAAGATGCCTTTGTTCTGCGGGCCACTTGCCCTAATAGATTTTCCTGCCATGTGTGCTCCCCAGGCATAATCTGATGCATCTGTTGTCAGTGTTTGCCTGGCTGTGGGTTGAGTAAAAGGCTGTCCCTTGTTGAGGTGACAAGCTTGAGCCCACCATCGAAACTACTGTTAAAGGCAAGGAATTAGTGGTATAACTGTTTCGAAACTTTGACAGTGTTGAGACCATACACTCTTTAGGTACCATTGTAGTTTCCTCATATGCTGTCTGGCATATGGAATTAGTAGTATGCAAGATGCCATGTAATCCAAGGCCTGCAGAATTTTTCTTGCAGGGAGTTGGGTTTTTGTTGCCATCAATTGAAAGTATTGAGTCAGTTGTCCTTGCTTGTCTGGCGTGAGATAAGCCATCTGGGCCGTTGCGTTCAAGCTGGCACCCAGGAATATTATCTCTTGTGAGGGCACTAGTTTTGATTTCTTTTCATTTACTTTGTACCCCAGGCAACTTAACTTTTTTTTTTTTTTTACAAACACCAGGTGCTGTAGAAGAATGTCCTTGCTCTCTGCTTGAATCAGGCAGTCGTCCAGGTACGGATAAATTTGAATTCCTTTCAGTCTGCAAAATGCAATTACTGGTGCCAGGCACTTTGTGAAGACCCTGGGCGCAGTAGATAAGCCAAAGGGCAGTGCAGAGAATTGATAGTGCATTGAACCTGCTAGGAATCTGAGGTATCTTCTGCAGCTTTGTCTGATAGGGACATGCAGGTATGCCTCCTTGAGGTCCAAGGTCATGAGCCAAGCTTTCTTGCCCAGCATGGGAAGAAGCTGCTGTAGTGTCAACATTTTGAATTTCGGAACATCCAGTTAAGTGTTTAGAGAAGTAAGATCCAGAATGGGCCTCCAGGCTTTGTCCTTTCTGGGAACCAGAAAGAGTCTTGAATAAAACACTTGTCCTTGCTCTTGTGGTGGTACCTTTTGAATAGCTCTCATTTCCATGAGTGCTGTAATTTGTTTTTGAGCCTCTGCCCATTGATTTGGTGGCAGATTTCGCATTCCTTTTAACCTTAGCAGAGTGTGAAAGTGGAACCTGTAACCTTGAGATACAATGTTGAGAACCCATTTGTCTTTGGTGATTCAATGCCAATTGTGATAGAAAAGTGCCAGTTTTCCTTCCAAGGGGGCTGCCAAGAGAGAGTTGTTTGGCAGCTGTAATGGGAAGTCATTGAGGATGCTTTTTATATGGTTGGTGCCCGTCTTCCCCTTCTTTCTGGCTTGGTGCACCCCATTGTCGAGGTCTGTAAGGACCTTGTGGTTGACCTCTACCTCTTGGACGTCTGTATCTGCCCCTTTGAGGTCTGTCTGTAACTGGAAAGGACCAATTCTTTGTTGGCCAATTTCTGCTAAATCTTGGAGGCTGAACTTGTAAGAAATCCTTCACCGTTTGCATAGATTTTGCCTTATCCTCCATTTTCTTTAATACCTCTTCTGCCTTAACTCCAAACACATCCTGCTGCAAAGGTGCATCCAATAATTTTGCTTTAACATGATCTGGTAACGTATGTTCTTTTAACCAAGCATGCCTTATAATGACAGAGCCTGTAACTGCTGCTCTGCAGGAGGCCTCTAGAGAATCAAAACCACATTGCAAAGTATGCTTTCCCACTTGTTCAGCTGAATGCAATAAATCCTGCATGTCTTTAAAATTAGGAGAATCTGAATCTGGAAGCATTTTTTGTTTCAACTGAGACATCAAAAATTGCTGATATTTTAGCATGTGAAACTGGCAATTTAAGGCTCTCATTGCTAAGGTTGCAGACGTATATACTTTCTTTCCCCATCTATCTAATGCTTTGGAATCTCTGTCAGAGGGGACTGGAATTTTTGCTGATTAGGCCTTAATCCCTTTGGGTCTCAGAGATAGTTTCAGGGTCAGCAACAGGGCTTTTATACAGAAATCTGTGTGAGTCAGGGACTCTGTAGTATCTGTCAGGTTTAACTGGGGCTGGAGGTAAGGAGTCAGGATTTAAGCTGGATTCAATATACACATCATCCACAATGTCTAACACTGGCGGAATAGCCAGGGGTCTGTGTTGAGGTAATAAAAGGAAGTCTCTGAGCCTTTTCTTTGATTCTGCGTAATCCTGGCCTTCCCAATGGAAATGCTCCCTCATGGTATGTAAGGTTTCCCCAAAGGAGTAGTCCTCAGGTGGAGAGGCTGATGGAATTGATTCCTCAGCATCAGAGTCCTCATGAGGGGGTAAAGAATATCCTAGGTCTGAGGATTAATCTGAAGAAATGGACACCTGGTCGGATGAGTCATAGTCTGCATCCTGTCTGGGCCTTTTATCAGGAGGTGGATGGGACCCCGTGATCAGAGTGATTAGGTCTTCGGCCATTTTGAGCATTTGTTTCTTAGGCATGGAGGCCTGTCCTGGAGAATGCTGTATTTGTTTCCTTGTTTTTAAAGGAGGCTTAGACTTAGCAGGGGGTTTAATGCTCAACTGAGTAGGTCTGAAAACACCCTCTGAAGCTTCGGGTTGCTCAACTACTCCGGATCCCTCTGAAGGGTTAGTCTCAGTAGGCTGAAAAACTTGTGCGTCCGAAAGCCCAGCAATCTCCACGTGGGAGTCGGAGGCACCCTGTTGTTCTGCAGAAGCGGTCGTCAGGGGCTGTGAGGGCGCCTCACTGAAAACCGGAGAACCAGCGACCTGCCTAGAAGAGGCTTCATCAGTTTTGGGCCTCAGATGCCTGTCCTTGTCTTTGTGCATTTTATGTATTCCGGTCAAGGGAAGTTCTGATGGCATGGTGTAACTAAATTTTCTGCCAAAATAATGTCGGGCAAAATCAAACAGACGTTGAATAGTGCGCTTGTCAAACCTAGCACAAAACCGACAACCAGTGACGTCGTGGTCTGGGCCTAGGCATGGGATACAATAGGAATGGAAATCCTTATGAGATATTTGCTTCCCACAAGAAATACAGTTATTAACTTTTACTGACATCGGTCTGAGGCAAGAAAAAGTTTCCCCAAAGGGGTACTTAGCTTTGTAGAAGACTTCAGTTCTGGATTCGGAATGAAAATCTCGGGAGTCGGCCGACTGGCACTTGCGAACTTCTTTTGCTTCGGGCACCGCGCGGCAAGAAAGACTGAAGAAAATGGCATCGGCTGCATCTTGTATACCCCTGTCGCACTGACGTCAGGGAGAAGGCGACAGCAACTGACGCCGGACCAAGACTTTGGAACTCAGGCCGACTG
The DNA here is from genome assembly GCF_019279795.1 of Protopterus annectens. Classification (NCBI taxonomy): domain Eukaryota; kingdom Metazoa; phylum Chordata; order Ceratodontiformes; family Protopteridae; genus Protopterus; species Protopterus annectens. The sequence continues at coordinate 496,670,313 of NC_056738.1, forward strand.
GGGAACCGCCTGACGGCAGGATAACCCAAGTGTAATGACTGCAGCAGTGTAACACTATAAACATCCTTCTTTCACAATCTATCCAGCGCCCTGGAATCTCTATCGGGGGGGGGTAGGACTTATGGCTGTAGAGGCCTTTACACCTTTGGGACCCTGTGAGATAGTGTCAGGATCAGCAGCAGGATTTTTGACTAAAATTTTGTGGGAGTCAGGAACCCTGCAATACCTGTCTGGCTTACTAGGAACCGGAGGGTGGCAATCAGGAGCCATGCTTGATTCCAAAAACACATCAACAATGTCTAATACAGGAGGTATTGCCAAAGGCCTATGCTGAGGAAGGAGGAGGAAATCCCTAAGCCTCTTTTGATTCAGAGAAATCCTGACTCTCCCAATGAAAATGTTCCCTTAAAGTATGCAAGGTTTCTCCAAAAGTATAATCCTCACGAGGATATGCAGATGGGATGGATTCTTCTGCATCTAAATCCTCATAGGGTGGAATAGAAAATTCCTGATCAGAAGAAATGGAAACCTGATCTGAAGATTCATAATCAGTGTCTTGCCTAGGCCTCTTAGCAGGGTGGGGTTGGGAACCCCTGATCAAGATAATTAAGTCCTCAGCAATTTTGATCTGTTTTTTAGGCATAGGGACCTGGGCACATAGCTCATGCGTCGTTTTTTTAGACTTGGATGTTTTTGATGTTGTTTTTGAAGCTGGTGTCGGTTTTACATAAAAATGTTGAGGCCTGAAAACACCCTCAGAAGCCGGTGCCTGCTCAGTGGCTTCAGACCCATCCAAGGGAGAGACATCCACGGGTTCAATACTCAAGAGAATCTCGCGGCATTCCAGACTCTGCATGGGTCCCGGTAGAGGTCTGCGACTCAAGTAGTGGGTATCAGAGGCTGCGAAAGCGCCTCACTGAGTACCGGTGACTGGCTTAGAAGCTTCTTCGGTTTTGGACCTCGACGGTCTGTCTTTTTCTGTGTTTTTTGTGAACTCCGGTAGTCTGATTGCTAACAGACATTTCAGGGTAATTAAATCTGGATCCAAAATATTCTGAAGCAAAAATATACAGACGCTTAATAGTGCGTGGGTTAAATCTAGCACAAAACCGACAGCAAGGCATGTTATGATCTGGGCCTAGGCAAGGAATACAGTACAAATGAAAATCCTTATGAGGTATTTGCTTCCCACAAGTAATGCAATTAACTTTTACTGACATCGGTAAGGAGCAAGAAAACGTTTCCCCAATGGGGTACTTTGCTTTAGTTAAAGACTTCAGTTATGACACTTGAATGCGAAAATTTCAGGAGTTGACCGACCGGCACTTGCGAACTGCTTCGGGCAATGCGCGGCAAGAAAGACTGAATAAAACGGTGTCGGCTGCATGTTTTATACTCCTGATGACCTGACATCATGAATAGGAGACAGCAACTGACACAGGACCAAAGACTTTAAGCAGGCTGACTGAGGGCAACCTGCCGGCAGACGACCCAAATGTAATGACTGCAACAGTGAAACACGAAGAACATCCTGTAATTCTTTTATTTCCCACTGAGTCTGGAATCAACATCATTTTCTGTTTAAGCAACCCAATAACATGTTGCTGATACTTTAACATATGAAACTGGCAGTTTAAAGCCCTAATTGCCAAGGTTGCAGAAGTATAAACCTTCTTTCCCCATCTATCCAGCGCCCTGGAGTTTCTATCAGAAGGGGTAGGATTTTTAGCAGTAGAAGCCGTAATACCACTGGGCCCTGTGAAATAGTCTCTGGATCCGCAATAGCATTTTTAAAAAGGAACTTATGCGACTCAGGGACCCTGTAGTATCTGCCAGGTTTTCTGTGAGCAGGAGGCAAGGAAAGTACAGTTTTGTACCTACCATAAATGTAGATGTTCGAAGATCCACATTGCTGCAGTCCTAACACTTGGGTAGTCCGCTGTCCCTCGGTCGGCCCGAATATCAGAGTATAAGGCTGACGTCGGTCAAGGCGCATTTGACTGACATCAGAACGTCAGGGTACAAATGCGCATGACCGACGTCATATCCTCAGTCTTTTCTTGCCCCAGATGTCAGAAGACCCTAAAAGGAAAGGTCAAAACCCATAGACAACAACTAAACAACCAACCAGCCTAACACCAAAAATATGTACAATATATACAATATATACACTATACCTCAGAGGATAACCCAGCCCACACAACCACCTCAAACTACAGAGGGGAAGGAGGGAGGTAAATTGGACTGCAGCAATGTGGATCTTGAACATCTACATTTATGGTAGGTACAAAACTGTACTATGTTCTTCATCTCACATTGCTGCAGTCCTAACACTTGGGTAGAATCCCAAAGCAGAGGTAAGGGAGGATGGCTAAACTATAATGAAGCAGGGCTGCCAAAATGCCCTGCAACACAGCAGTGGCAAAACCAGCCCTGGATTTAGAGTACAGAGGAAGGTGGTAATGCCTAGAGAAGGTATGCACTGAACTCCAAGTGGCTGCCTCCAAAATATCCTTAGTAGCCACCCCTCAAAAAGCTGTTGAAGTGGCAGTAGCCCTAGTGGAATGAGGCCTAATCCCAGCTGGAATCTCTTTGCCATGATGGGAATAACAGAAAGCAATGCAAAATCCAATCCACTTAGAAATAGTTTGTTTTGACACGGGCTTGCCCTGAGAGCACAAAGCAAAAGAAACTAATAACTGCTGAGATTGTCTGAACCCTTTAGTTCTGTCCAAATAATATCGCAACTGCCTGTGTACATCTAAAGTGTGCAAAATCTTTTCCCCTTTAGTCTGGGGATTTGCATAAAAAGTAGGCAAATGAATAGTTTGGTTTAAAGCCACACTAGAAACCACTTTAGGCATAAAGGAAGGATTAGTAAGTAAAGATACCCTATCCTTATGGAAAATTAAGAAAGGCTCAACTGCCATAAGGGCCTGCAATTCAGAAACCCTTCTTGCAGAGGTAATGGCCAACAAAAAAGCAGTCTTCCATGACAAATATTTCAACTCAGCAGTAGCTGCAGGCTCAAAAGGTTGTAGAGTGAGTTTCTCCAACACAAAATTGAGATCCCAAGCAGGAGTAGGAGCTCTACGTGGGGGTCTTATATTCTTTGCCCCTCTAAGAAATTGCTTGAACAAAGGATGAGAAAACAATGGTGGGTCACAGACGTAGTGAGCTGAAATTGCTGCAGCATGAATCTTAATAGAAGAGAAGGACAAACCTTTGTCCAATAACTCAGTAAGATATTGAAGAGCCACACTTAAATCAGGCTCAGAAACATCCAAATCCTTAGCTGCACTCCAAAATAAAAATCTCTTCCATTTGTCTGCGTACACTTTCCTTGTACTAGGCCTTCTAGCTTCCAAAATCACATTCAAAACTTGTTGTGGAAGTTGAGACCCTTTATGGTTTAAAACAGAATATGCCATGCTGTTAGGTGAAGAGAGTGAAGCTTGACATTGAGCAAATGACTGTCCTCCTGGGACAACAGATGAGGAATCAAAGGCAAAGGCCATGGAGGCTTCCGTACCAGACTTCTCAGTAATGGGTACCAGTGCTGTCGAGGCCAATCTGGAGCTATCAAAATCATCCTTGGCTTGTCCTGTCTGACCTTCAGAAGTACCTTTGGGAGGAGAGGCAGAGGTGGAAAGGCATATACATGAAGATTTTTCCAACTGAAAGAAAGAGCATCCACTTTCCAAGCTGTGGGATGAAACCGCTTTGTGCAAAACTTTGGCAGCTAGTGGAGAAGCGAACAGATCTATGTCTGGAGTTCCCCAGGACACTGTCAATTTCTGAAATACATGAAGATCCAGTTTCCACTCGTGGGGATCCATGATTTGTCTGCTTAACACATCTGCTAAGGAGTTCTGTGCTCCCGGCAGAAACCTTGCCTGAAGACTTAGTTGTAAACTGAGAGCAGTCTCCCACAAAATCATTGCTTGCCTGCATAGAGGATAAGAATGTGTTCCCCCTTGCTTGTTGATGTACCACATGACAGTTGTGTTGTCTGTTAGAATCAACACCTGCCCTGGAAGAAGTAAATCCTTGAAAGCTATTAATGCAAACTGGACTGCTAACATCTCCTTCAAGTTGATATGTAGATGCTGTAGTCTGACAGGCCACTTGTCTTGTATCCACTTTCCATTTAGATGAGCTCCCCAAGCTTTGTCTGAGGCATCTGTTGTCAAAATTTGACTCGCCTCTGGCCGGGTCACAGAGTCCCTTGTTTAGGTGACATTCCTGAGCCCACCACAAAAATTCCTTTTGAATGCAAGGTATTATTTGAATGACAGTGTCCAGATGCTGGCAGTGCTGTGTCCATACATTTTGAGATACCATTGCAACTTCCTCATATGCAGTTTGGCATTGGGAAGCACCAGAATACAAGATGCCATGAACCCTAAGGCTTGAAGGACTGTCCTTGCAGTCAGCCCGGACTGAAGAGATAGATGATGGAAGTAAAGGGAAAGATTCTTTTGTTTGTCCGGGGTTAGAAAGGCCATCTGGGATGCTGTATTCAGTCTTACTCCCAGAAAGCACATGTCTTGAGAGGGTACTAGACTGGACTTTATTTCGTTCACAGAATACCCCAGGCATCTTAGCACTGCTATCACACATTCCAAATGACGAAGAAGCTCATCCCTTCCTTGAGCCAGTATCAGGCAATCGTCCAAATAAGGATAGATTTGTATTCCTTTTAGCCTGAAGAAAGCTATCACTGGAGCCAGAACTTTCGTAAATACTCTGGGCGCAGTAGATAAGCCAAAGGGCAATGCAGAGAACTGATAGTGAGAAGTCCCAGTCCGAAAACGCAGATACTTCCTGCAACTTAGCCTGATAGGAACATGAAGGTAAGCCTCCTTGAGATCCAAAGTTACCATCCAGTGATCCTTGCCCAGTAGAGGTAAAAGCTGTTGTAACGTCAACATTTTGAACTTGGGAATGTCCAGATAAGTGTTGAGGATAGATAAATCCAAAATTGGTCTCCACGTGTTCCCCTTTTGGCACAAGGAACAGGCGAGAATAAAATCCTAGGCCCCTTTCTGGCATAGGAACCGGCTGTATGGCCCCTATTTGGAGTAACAGAGAAATTTGCTTGTGAGCCTCTATTCTTTGTTGAGGAGGAATGTCTGGCATGCCTTTGAAAGGAGGCAAGGTATGGAAATAAAACCTGTAACCGTGATGTATGATATCCAGTACCCATCTGTCTTGGGTAATCAAACTCCAATTTTCTTTGAAAAGTGCCAACCTTCCTCCCAAAGGTGCTGCCAGTCGAGAAGGTTCTGGAAGCTGAAAAGGTAGGTCATTGGGTCTGTTTACGAAAGGACTGACCCCTGCCCTCACCCGAAGACTGTGCAGGAGAACTCCCTGTCCTAGGCCTGAAAGAGCCCTGACCTCTGCCCCTGCCACGTCTAGATCTACCCCTAGACTGGGAATCATAAGAAGGATAAGTCCACCCTTTAGTAGGCCAATTTCTACTAAACTTTGGAGGCTGAACCTGCAAAAAATCTTTAACAGTCTGCATAGACTTAGCCTTGTCTTCCATTTTCTTTAAAACTGCCTCAACAGGAGAACCAAACAAGACATCAGATTGCAAAGGGGCATCCAAAATCCTAGTTTTAACATGGTCAGATAAATTTTGATCCCTCAGCCAGGCATGCCTGCGAAGAACTGACCCAGTGGCAGCCACCCTAGACGAGGCCTGTACAGCATCAAAACCACATTGCAAAGAATGCTTACCCACCTGCTCAGAAACATGCACTAAATCTTGTAACTCTTTACAATCAATACCTTCCGCCAGAGCATCAACCTTAGATTTCAACTGTGAAAGGAGATAATTTTGATATTTCAACATGTGAAACTGGCAATTCAAAGCTCTCATGGCTAGAGTGGAAGAAGTATAAACTTTCTTTCCCCATCTATCCAAGGCCCTGGCCTCTTTATCTGCAGGAACCGGATTCTTGACAACAGAAGCCTTTACACCCTTAGGCCCCTGGCTAACAGTTTCTGGGTCTGCCCTAGGACTCTTAAAAAGATACTTATGAGCTTCAGGCACCCTGTAATACCTATCTGGTTTAACAGGAGCAGGAGGCAAAGAGTCAGGATTAAGCGAAGCCTCTGCAAACACATCTTCCACTACATTCAGAACAGGAGGTATAGCTAAAGGCCTATGCTGGGGTAAAAACAAAAATTCCCTAAGCCTTTTCCTGGAATCAGAGAAATCCTGACCTTCCCATTTAAAATGCTCTCTCATGGAGTGAAGGGTCTCTGAAAAAGAAAAATCCTCAGGAGGAGAAGCAGAAGGAGTAGAATCATCCACATCAGAATAATGAGAATACTCCTGCAAGTCTTCAGCCGAAGACTCAGACACATCCGAAGCCTGCTCATAATCCCCCAACACAGGTTCCATCCTAGGCCTCTTATCAGGAGGGGGCATAGAGCCTCTAATTAAAGTAATTAAATCTTCTGCCATTTTAAGCATGTGCTTTTTGGGCACAGAACCTGAAGAACTAGGAGTGACACCCACAGAAGCAAAACTAGACCTGCCTCTAGGAGAAGCCTTGGAAGCAGAAAGAGAAGGCCTAGACACCTTAGGAAGGGAGGGGAGTACAGTTACCTGAGAAGCCCCTACAGCCTGACCTGCCTCCTGGGAGGCCACATCCTGTAAAAACAGTTTCTCCCTGGGACTCCATAGAGGCCTCCGTCGGAACCACCGGTTCTACTGACACCTCTAAAGAACCGGCGTCCGGTTCGGACGACTCCTCTAACCTAGGTTTAACTGCCTTGTCCTTGCGCTTCTTTGAGGAAGCCGGCGGAGCATCCGACGGCATATTGTAATTGCACCGCTTCCCAAAGACCAACCTGGCACAATCCAACCTACGCTTTATAGTGCGTTTATTGAACCTAGCACAAAAGCGACACCCAACAACGTCGTGCTCAGGTCCCAAACAAGGTATACACAAATTATGGTAATCCCTATGCGGTATCTGTTTCCCACAAGAAATACAGTTATTCACTTTTTCTGACATCCGGTAAATCACTGAGGCAAGAAAAAAAACAAAATATTCCCCAACGGGGTACTTAACCAACTCTGACTTCGGTCTGAAACTCCGAATTCGAAAAATTTCAGAACGCCGAACGGCACTTGCAACGCTGCTTCTGCATAGGACCATGCGGCAAAAAAGACTGAGGATATGACGTCGGTCATGGGCATTTGTACCCGGACGTTCTGATGTCAGTCAAATGCGCCTTGACCGACGTCAGCCTTATACTCTGATATTCGGGCCGACCGAGGGACAGCGGACTACCCAAGTGTTAGGACTGCAGCAATGTGAGATGAAGAACATCAGTACAGTTGTGTACACTTACCATAAATGTAGATGTCAAGAGTGTATTCACTGTTGCAGTCATTACATTTGTGTAATCTGCTGGCAGGTTGCCCTCAGTCGGTCTGATTAACAAAGTCTTGGGTCCTGTGTCGGTTGCTGACCCTTCTTCCAGGACGTCAGGTCGTTAGGGGTATAAAACATGCAGCAGACGCCATTACATCAGTTTTCTTGCCCCAGATGTCAGGTGCCCCCCAAATGGGGAGCAATATATATATATATATATATATATATATATATATATATATATATATATATATATATATATATAGAGAGAGAGAGAGAGACAGGGAGAGATAAATAATTTAAAACACAAAAAATATACCTCCAGACAAAAGCAAATACACCCAAAAAGGATTTTAAGTATAGTAAAAGGAGGGGTAAAATAAGAGAAAAACAGGGGGCTGGAGGGTGGGTAACCAGGACTGCAACAGTGAATACACTAACTAATCTACATTTATGGTACGTGTACACAACTGTACCAAGTTCTTCATGTTTCACTGTTGCAGTCATTACATTTGGGTAGAATCCCAAAGCTATGGTTGGGTGGTTGGATTTATACAGCATTAGGAACAGCTATAAGGCCCCTGCAGGACAGCAGTGGCAATTCCAGCTCTGGACTTAGAGAAGAGAGGTAAATTGTAATGCTTGGTGAAAGTATGAACTGAGCTCCAGGTAGCAGCTTCTAGAATGTCTCTGGTAGGAACCCCTCTGAGAAAGGCTGCAGAAGTAGATGCAGCCCTGGTGGAATGAGACCTGATCCACTTGGGGATAGTTTTACCATGATGTATACAGCAGAAATGAATGGAATGGCTTTAGCCATTTGGAAATAGTCTGCTTTGAAATGGCCTTTCCTTCTGCCCCTGCAGCAAATGCCACCAATAGTAGTTCAGATTTTCTTAGAGGTTTCGTCCTGTTTAAGTAGAATCTAAGTTGTCTGTGTACATCCAAATGAATGCAGAATCTGCTCACCCTTGTTCTGTGGATTGGGGAAGAAAGTTGGCAGATGAATGGTCTGATTAAAGGCCACACTGGATACCACCTTAGGCATTAAAAATGGATTGGTCCTGAGAGCCACCCTGTCCGGATGAAAAATAATGAAAGGCTCCATTGCCATAAGAGCCTGTAATTCTGAAATCCTTCTAGCTGAAGTGACTGCTAAAAGGAAAGCTGTTTTCCGGGAGAGAAATTTTAGGTCTGCAGTAGCAGCTGGCTCAAAAGGAGGGAGAGTGAGTTTTTCCAAAACAAAACTGAGGTCCCATGCAGGAGTTTGTGCTCTCCTGGGAGGTTTTAAATTCTTGGCCCCTCTGAGATACTGCTTTAGCAGAGGATGAGAGAAGAGGGGAGGTTAAGTGTTGTAATGAGCTGAAATGGCAGAGGCATGGATTTTTATGGAGGAAAAAGATATGCCCTTGTGAAGCATCTCAGTTAAGTATTGCAGAATCCGAGGAATATTGGGCATTGCTGTGCTTATTCCTTGTGATTGGTTCCAGGCACAGAATCATTTCCATTTGTCAGCATAAGATTTTTTAGTACTAGGCCTTCTAGCCTCCAAAATGACATCCATCACTGGTTTGCTGAGGGATGCCAAGGGTTAAATTAACTGATTAGCTAAGCTGCAAGATTCAAAGTTTGGAGCTGAGTGTGCAGAATTTGGCAGTTCTGCTGAGACAGTAGGTAAGGTATCGGAGGCAGGTGCCATGGAGTAAGGTAGGACACAATGCGCAGGAGTGGATACCAGTGTTGGCAAGGCCAGTCTGGAGCAATCAATCATTTTTGGCTTGTCTTGTTTGATTTTTAGTAGAACTTTGGAGAGCAGAGGCAGAGGGGGAAAAGCATAGACTGATAGAGCATCCACTTTCCAAGCTTTTTTGTGATGAATTCTTGTGCAGAATTTGTCCAACTGATGGATCTTTTTGCCTCACCCCAGAACTATGTCTGGGATTCCCCCATTTGTGTGTCAACATGTTTAAAACTTTTGGTTCCAATTTCCATTTGTGTGGGTCCATAAGATTTCTGCTTAGTTCGTCTGCCACAGTATTTAGCTTTCCTGGCAGGAATTGAGCTTGTAGTTGTATCTGATAACTCAGGGCCATGTTCTACAATGTCATGGCTAGTCTGCAAAGGGGGTAGGAATGTGTACCCTCCTGCTCGTTTATGTACCACATAACTGTGGTGTTGCCTGTCTATCATTAGTTGTCCTGGATGAAAGTAGTCCTTGAAGGCTGTCAGAGCATTCTGTACAGCTAGCATATCTTTCTGACTGATATGTAGATGCATTTGATTAGGGCTCCATTTGCCCTGAATGCTCTTCCTTGCCAGAAGAGCCCCCCAAACATAGTCTGATGCATCTGTTAGGGTTTGGGCGGCAGGGGGTGGAGTGAATGGTAGTCCTTTGTTTTGGTGGCAGGCCTCTGCCCACCATAGGAACTCTAGTTGCAGGCAAGGTATAATAGGAATCAATGTTTCCAGGCTGTGACAATGTTGACTCCATAAACCTTTTAAGTACCACTGAAGTTTCCTCATATGCAATCATGCATATGGATTTAGAAGAATGCAGGAGGCCATGAACCCAAAGGCCTGCAGAATTTGTCATGCAGATAACTGGGTTTTTGTGGCCACCTGTTTGAAGTAAGTCATCAATTGAATTTGCTTTTCTGGCGTAAGGCAAGTCATCTGGGCAGTTGTATTCAAGCTTGCACCCAGGAATGTAATTTTTTGAGAGGGTACCAGTTGTGATTTCTTTTCGTTTATGGCGTACCCTAGACAAGTTAGAACCATTTTTACAAACAGATGATTTAGAAGTATGCCCTGGTTTTCTGGCTGAATTAGACAATCGTCCAGGTATGGATATATTTGAATATTTCTTTGTCTGCAAAATGCAATTACGGGTGCCAAGCACTTTGTGAAGACCCTGGGCTCAGTAGATAAGCCAAAGGGCAGTGCAGAGAACTGGTAATGCAAGTAGCCTGCTTTGAAGCGGAGGTATCTTCTGCAAGATTCCCTGATTGGGATATGCAGGCAAGCCTCAAGTCTAGAGTTACTAACCAGGCATATCTTTGCCTAGCATGGGTAGTAACTGCTGGAAGAGTAAGCATCTTGAATTTTGGAATGTCCAGAAATGTGTTTAGAGTGGACAAGTCCAGATTTGGAAGCCATGATTTGTCTTCTCTGAGTACCAGGAAAAGTCTGGAATAGAAACCTTGTCCCTTTTTCCTCTTCTGGTACTGGTTGAATAGCCCCCATATTCATGAGGGACAGAACTTGTTTCTGGCCCTCTGCCTGCTGATTTGGGGGCAGATCTGGCCATCCGTTTGGGATTGGTAACGTGTGGAAGTGAAATCTGTATCACTGGGATACTACATTTAAAACCCATTTGTCCTGGGAAATAGTTGCCAGTTTCGTGCATGAAGTGCTAGTTATCCCCCCAGAGGGGCGGCTAAGAGAAGTGCTTGATTGTAGAGGGAAGTCATTGAGACAGTTTACCATAGGGAGGTGCCTTGTTGCTTCCAGATTTGGAGGTGGAGGCACACCATTGTTTTGTTCTAAAAGTTCCTTGTGACTGAAACCTGGAGCCTTTGGAATGTCTTGATTTGACTTGAGCAGCTCTCTAAGGGACTGAAAGGACCAGTTCTTAGTAGGCCAGTGCCTACTAAACCTTGGAGGTTTCATTTGTAAGAAATCTTTCACAGTTTGCATAGATTTAGCTTTATCCATCATCTTTAATACTTCAGCCTTATTACCAAAGAGACGGTCCTGTTGTAAAGGAGCATCCAACAATTTTGCTTTAACATGGTCAGGCAGCTTGCTCTGAGCCAAGCATGCCTTCTTAGCACAGGTTCAGTTACAGCAGCCTTGCAAGAGGCCTCCAAGGAATCAAACCACATTGCAAAGTACGTTTTCCAACTTGTTCAGCTGAATGCAATAAATCCTGCAATTCTTTATTTTCCACAGTCAGAGATTATCATTTTCTGTTTAATTAGTCCCATGATATGCTGTTGATATTTAAGCATATGAAATTGACAGTTTAAAGCCCTGATTGCCAAGGTTGCAGACATGTAAACCTTCGTACCCCATCTATCCAGCGCCCTGGAATCTCTATCAGAAGGGGTAGGATTTTTGGCAGTAGAGGCCTTAATGCCCTTGGGACCCTGAGAAATGGTTTCAGGATCTGCAATAGGGTTTTTGAAAAGGAATTTGTGGGAGTCAGGAACCCTGCAGTATCTGTCTGGCTTACAAGAAGCCAGAGGTAGAGAATCAGGATTCATACTAGATTCTGAAAAAACATCAACAATGTCTAGAACAGGAGGTATAGCCAAATGTCTATGCTGAGGAAGTAGAAGAAAATCCCTAAGTCTCTTTTTAGATTCAGAGAAATCCAGATGTTCCCAGTGGAAATGTTCCCTTAAGGCATGAAAAGTTTCCCCAAAAGAAAAAATCCTCAGGGGGAGAGGCAGAAGGAATGGAACCCACTGCATCAGAGTCCTCATAAGTAGGAACAGACAAATCCTGTTCATTAGAAGAGTCACAAGAGATAGAATCCTGTTCCGAAGATTCATAATCAATGTCTTGCCTAAGCCTCTTAGGAGGAGGGGGTTGGCTACCCCTTGTCAGAGTAAATAAATCTTCAGCCATTTTGATTATTTGTTTTTTAGGCATAGGGGCCTGCATATGTGGGCCCAGGCATCGTTTTTTTTAGACACAGATTTAGATTTTGGCCTTAGTTTTGTAGATGGCGGTCTAATATACAACAAATCTGTAGGCCTGATAACACCCTCCAATGCTGGTGCCTGCACATCGGCTCTGGAGCCATCTAAGGTAGAGACATTGGCGGGTTCCATAATTGAAGCATCTTGCGGCATACCAGACTCCGAATGGGTCCCAGTAGAGGCCTGCGAATCAGAAGAAGCGGGTATCAGGGGCTGCGAAAGCGCCTCACTGAGTACCGGCGAACTGGTGACTGGTTTAGGAGAAGCGTCATAGACAGTTTTGGAGCTAGACAGTCTTTCTTTGCTTTTTTTTTTAGGTATTTCGGTAGTTGGATTGCTAACAACGTTTCTGGATAGTTAAATTTTGAGCCAAAATATTTAGAAGCAAAAATATACTGACGTCATTTAGCACAAAACCGACAGCAAGGGACGTTGTGGTCAGGGGCTAGGCAAGGAATACAGTCCAAATGAAAATCCTTATGAGGTATTTGCTTCCCACAAGTAATGCAATTAACTTTTACTGACATGGGTAAGGGGCAAGAAAAAGTTTCCCCAACGGGGTACTTAGCTTTTAGTTGAAAACTTTGGTTATGAAACTCGAAAACAAAAATTTCAGGAGTCGGCCGACCGGCAATTGCAACTGCTTCGGGCACCGCGGTTCAAGAAAGACTGATGTAATTGCGTCGGCTGTATGTTTTATACCCCTGACGTCATGGAAGAAGGGACAGCAACCGACGCAGGACCCAAGACTTTGTTAATCAGGCCGACTAAGGGCAACCTGCCAGCAGATTACCCAAATGTAATGACTGCAACAGTGAAACACGAAAAAAGTACAGTTTTGTACCTACCATAAATGTAGATGTTAGGCAGTCCCCGCAGTCGGCCAGAGTTCCAAAGTCTTGGCCCGGCGTCAGTTGCTGTTGCTTCTTCCCTGACATCAGTGCGCCAGGGGTATACAAGATGCATCAGACGCCATTTTCTTCAGTTTTTCTTGCCCCAGACGTCAGGTGCTCCCAATAGGTAGGGGGTGGGGGAAATATATATATATATATGGGAACACTTCATAATCGAATGACTGAAATCTCGAATTTCATATGGTCGAGACCATATGATCGAGATTTTAGTAAATCGAATGTGTGTACTGTTCAGAAATAAGACTTTACTTACCTTGATACATTACGTGCACACAGAGACAAGTATTGTTGTACGCTCTGTGTGTACGTAATGTTTTATTTGTTTTGCGGTGTTGGCAGGAAATGAGAAATCTCCCGTTTTGCGCTTCCGCATATAGCGCAAGAAGGGAGATTTCCCATCTCCCCAATGTAGCGTGATCTTGGAGTTGGTATATTTAAGTAGGGGGGTGTGGGGGGCACAGCCCCCCACATGGGGGGGTGCAGGGGGCGAAGCCCCCCTGTAAAAGTGAAGTTTGTATTTTTTTTTTTTTTTTGATGGTTTCGCTTCAGAAGTTCGAGTTTCTGAAACTCGAGCTTTTGGTTTCGGTTATTTGCAGTTTGAGATTTTGGCAATTTGATCTTCTGAAGTGAATCCATATATATATATATATATATATATATATATATATATATATATATATATATATATATGCATATAGCTATACAAAAATAAAACAATACCCTTAGGCACAAGCAAATACACCACAGAGGTAGTGTAGGATAGAGTGGTAGAGAGAAGTTCAGCTAGTTCAGAGGGGATGGAGGGGAAGGTAACTTGGACTACAGCAGGGTGAACACTCAAACATCTACATTTATGGTAGGTACAAAACTGTACTATGTTCATCGTGTTACCCTGCTGCAGTCATCACACTTGGGTTGAATCCCAAAGCTAAGGATGGGAGGTGGAGTCAAACAGGGTTAGAAGAAGCTAGTAGGCCCTGCAAAACTGCAGTGGCAAAACCAGCTCTAGTCTTATTAGAGTATAGAGGTAAGTGATAGTGTTTGGTGAAGGTGTGCACCGAACTTCAAGTTGCAGCTTCCAGAATATCCTTGGTTGGCACTCCCCTGAGAAAGGCTGCTGATGTAGCTGTAGCCCTGGTGGAGTGGGACCTAATGTTAGCAGGTACCGGTTTCCCATGACGTGTGTAGCAGAAACGTATGCAATGCCCTATCCATTTAGAAATGGTCTGTTTTGAGATTGCTTTTCCTCGTGATCCTGTAGCATAGGCTACAAAGAGCTGGTCAGTTTTTCTGAAAGCCTTAGTTTTATCCAAGTAGTAACACAATTGCCTGCGAATGTCCAAAGAGTGCAGGAGTCTTTCTCTTTTGTTCTGGGGATTTGGGAAGAAGGTGGGCAAAGTGAATGGTTTGGTTTAGGGCCACACTGGATACCACCTTTGGCATAAAGGAAGGGTTAGTTTATAGAGAGACTATCTTTATGAAAAATGAGGAAAGGTTCCACTGCCATTAGTGCCTGTAGCTATGAGATTCTTCTAGCTGAGGTTATTGCTAGTAGTAGGGCAGTTTTCCATGAAAGAAATTTTAAATCAGCTGAAAAAGCTGGTTTAAAGGGCAGTACTGTAAGCTTTTCCAGAACAAAGTTGAGATCCCAAGTAGGTGTTGGAGCTCTCCTTGGCGGTCTTAAGTTCTTAGCCCCTCTGAGGTACTGTCTTAGGAGTGGATGTGAGAATAAAGGAGGATCTGTGCTGTAATGAGCTGAAATTGCTGAGGCGTGGATCTTAATAGATGAAAAGGTAAGTCCTTTGTGTAACATCTCAGTTAAATATTGTAGAATCTGAGGAATGTTTGAATCAAGGGGATTTTGGCCTTTAACCTAGTTCCAGGCACAAAATCCTTTCCATTTGTCTGAATAGGTTTTCCTGGTGCTGGGCCTCCTGGCCTCCAGAATGACATCCATAACAGCTTTGGATAAAGGTGTTGGCTGGTTGTTTAGGTAATTTGCCATGCAGCCAGGTTTAAAGTCTTGAGCTGGCTGTGTAGAATCTGATTGTCTCGCTGGGTGAGCAGGCGAGGAATTTGTGGCAAAATCCATGGTGGGCCAGGTTCCTTAAAATTGGATACCAATGCTGGCGTGGCCAGTCTGGTGCAACAAGTATCATTTGTGGCCTCTCTAATCTGACTTCCAGCAGTACCTTTGCTAGAAGAGGCAGTGGAGGGAACTGAATGAGAGGGTGTCCACTTTCCAAGCTAGTGGTTGGAAGGTCCTTGTGCAAAATTTTTGAAGTTGGTGGTTGTGGGGGCTTGCAAACAGATCTGTCTGGGCGTCCCCATTTTTGAGCTATCATTGCAAATACTTGTGGATCTAGTTTCCATTCGTGTGGATTCATGATGTTTCTGCTTAGGTCGTCTGCCAATGTGTTTTTCTTTCCTGGCAGGAATTGTGCTTGTAATTGAACCTGGTAAGACAGTGCAGTGTTCCACAAGGTCATTGCTTGCCTGCATAAAGGGTAGGAATGAGTGCCCCCTTGCTTATGTACCACATTACTGTGGTATTGCCAGTCTTTATTATTAGTTGTCCTGGGTGTAGAAGGTCCTTGAAAGCTGTTAGGGCATTCTGTACTGTTAGCATTTCTTTTTGATTGATATGCAGATGCCTCTGATCTGTAGTCCATTTGCCCTGAATGCACTGCCCTGACATGTGTGCTCCCCAGGCATAGTCCGCTGAATCTGTTGTCAGTTTGCCTGGCTGTGGGTAAGGTGAAAGGCTGACCCCTTGTTGAGGTGATATGCCTGTGCCCACCATAGAAACTCCTGTTGAAGGCAGGGGATGAGTGGTATCATTGTTTCCAAGCTGTGGCTGTGCTGAGTCCATACACTTTTCAGGTACCATAGTAATTTTCTCATATGCAGTTTTGCAAATGGTATTAGTAGTATGCAAGATGCCATGAATCCCAAGGCCTGCAGAATTTTTCTTTCAGGGAGTTGGGGTCTTGTTGCCATTATTTTGAAATATTGAATCAGCTGCCGTTGCTTGTCTGGCGTGAGATAAGCCATATTCAATCAAGCTGGCACCCAGGAATATTATGTTTTGTGAGGGCACTAGTTTTGATTTCTTTTCGTTTACAGTGTACCCTAGGCAACTTAAAAGGTGTTTGACAAATGCCAGATGCTTTAAAAGAATGTCCTTGCTTTCTGCTTGAATAAGGCAGACATCCAGGTATGGGTATATTTGAATTCCTCTTTGTCTGCAGTATGCAATTACTGGTGCCAGGCATTTTGGGTACAGTAGATAAGCCAAAGGGCAGTGCAGAGAATTGATAATGTGTTGAACCTGCAATGAAGCGGAGGTATCTTCTGCAATTTTGTCTGATAGGGACATGCAGGTATGCCTCCTTGAGGTCCAAAGTGACTAGCCAAGCATTCTTGCCCAGCATGGGAAGAAGCTGCTGTAGTGTTAGCATCTTGAATTTTGGTACTTGCAGATAGGTGTTCAGAACTGAAAGATCCATAATGGGTCTCCATGCTTTGTCCTTTCTTGGGACTAGAAAAGTCTTGAGTAAAATCCTTGTCCTTGCTCCTGTGTAGGTACCTGTTGAATGGCTCTCATGTCCACGAGAGCTGCAATTTGTTTTTGTGCCTCTGCCCATTGATTTGGTGGCAGGTTTGGCATTCCTTTGATCCTTGGTAAGGTATGAAAGTGGAATCTGTATCCTTGAGAGACAATGTTTAGAACCCATTTGTCTTTTGTGATGATGTGCCAGTTGTCTGCAAAAAATCTAGTTTTCCTCCCAAGGGAGTAGCCAGTAGAGATTTGCTTGGTAGTTTGAGGATAGAGTCATTGCGTTTGTCTTCTGCTACCTTGGGGCCTTGTCTTCTCCTTTCTGGGTAGCAGGACCCCATTGGTGAGGTTTGTAAGGGCCCTGTGACTGACTTCTGCCCCTTGGGCGTCTGTATTTACCCCTCTGTGATCTGTCAGAAGCTGGAAAGGACCAGTTTTTTGTTGGCCAATTTCTGCTGAAACGAGGGGGTTGTACCTGCAAAAAATCCTTGACCGTTTGCATAGACCTTGCGCCTTATTCTCCATTTTCTTTAAAACTTTTGCTTTGACACCAAATAATACATCCTGCTGTAAAGGTGCATCCAATAATTTTGCTTTAACATGGTCAGGAAGGGTTTGTTCTTTTAACCAAGCATGTCTACGTATGACAGAGCCAGTAACAGCTGCTCTACAGGAAGCTTCCAATGAAACAAATCTGCATTGTAAAGTATGTCTGCCCACCTGTTCAGCTGCATGCAACAGATCCTGCATTTCCTTAAAATCAGACTGTTCAGAATGTGTACTCATTTTTTGTTTTAACTGAGACATTAGGAATTGATGATATTTCAACATGTGAAACTGACAATTTAATGCTCTCATAGCCAGAGTTGCTGAGGTGTATATTTTATTTCCCCATCTATCTAGGGCTCTGGAATCCCTTTCAGGGGGCACAAGATTTTTAGCCATAGAAGTTTTAGCTCCCTTAGGACCCTGGGAAATTGTTTCAGGGTCAGCTACAGGGCTTTTATAAAGAAATTTGTGCGAGTCAGGTACTCTGTAGTATCTGTCTGGTTTGGCTGGAGCAGGAGGTAGAGTCTGGATTTAAACTAGACCAAGTAAACATCATCCACAATATCTAAAACAGGAGGGATAGCAAGAGGTCTGTGCTGGGGTAGTAAAAGGAACTCTAGGAGCCTTTTCTTAGAATCTGAGTAGTCCTGGCCTTCCCAGTGGAAATGTTCCCTCATGGTATGTATACTTTCCCCAAAGGAGTAGTCTTCAGGGGGAAGATGCTGAGGGAATAGAGTCTTCAGCATCAGAATCTTCATAAGGTGGAAAAGTGTAATCCTGTTCCTCAGAAGAATCTGAGGAGAGAGAAACCTGGTCAGAGGATGCATAATCCTCCTCTTGTCTTGGTCTTTTATCAGGAGGGGGATGGGAACCCCTGATTAGGGTAATCAAATCTTCAGCCATCTTAAGCATCTGTTTCTTAGGCATGGGGCCTTGAACTGTAGACTGACGTACAGTTTTCTTAGGTTTTAAAGGAGTTTTAAGCTTAGCATAAGATTTAATGGTGAGTGTAGTCGGTCTGAAGACGACTCCTGCAACCGAAGGTGTTTCCACTGCACCGGTGTCTAACTTCTGCTCCGATGTCGGAAGATGGCTATGTAGGCCTAGTAGGCTCCGCTTGGGAATCCACAGCTGTCTGGGGCTCCAGTTCTGCGGTCGTCAGGGGCTGCATAGGCGCCTTACTGAAAGAAAACTGGAGAACCCGCGACAGGCCCAGCTGAGGCCTCTGAGTCTGGCTTGTTCCTAGGCTGCCTGTCCTTATCCTTGCGTTTTTTTATGTATGGCGGTCGTCGGCTACTCCGACAGCAGGATATAATTACATTTCCTACCAACGTAATCCCGTGCGAAGTCAAAACGGCGTTTGATAGTTCGTTTATTAAACCTAGCACAAAACAGACAACCTGTGACGTCGTGGTCTGGGCCTAGGCAAGGAATACAATAGGAATGGAAGTCCTTATGAGGTATTTGCTTCCCACAAGAAATGCAATTAACTTTTTCTGACATCGGACTGAGGCAAGAAAATGTTCCCCAACGGGGTACTTAGCTTTATTGAAGACTTCGGACTGAAATTCAAATAGAAAATCTCAGGTGTCGGTCGGCCGACAGGCACTTGCGAACTGCTTCTGCTTCGGGCACCGTGCGGCAAGAAAGACCTTAGAAAATGGCATTGGATGCCTCTTACATACCCCTGGCACACTGACGTCAGGGAAGAAGTGACAGCAACCGACGCCGGACCAAGACTTTGGAATTCGGGCCGACTGCAGGACCGCCTGACGGCAGGATAACCCAAGTGTGATGACTGCAGCAGGGTAACACGATGAACATCTGCACTATGTTCATCGTGTTACACTGCTGCAGTCATTACACTTGGGTAGAATCCCAAAGCTAAGGTTGGGTGGCTGGTCTATAAAAAGAGTTAGGATTGGCTATGAGGCCCTGCAGAACTGCAGTGGCAAATCCTGTTCTGGACTTAGAGTAAAGAGGCAGGTGGTAATGCTTGGTAAACGTGTGCACTGAACAAGTTGCAGCCTCCAAAATTTCCTTGGTAGGTAATCCTCTGAGAAAGGCTGTTGAAGTGGCTGTTGCCCTGGTGGAATGTGGCCTAATGTCAGTTGGAACTGATTTTCCATGCTGTGTGTAGCAGTAACGAATACAGTGTCCTATCCATTTGGATATAGTCTGCTTTGAGATAGCCTTGCCCTGTGATCCTGCAGCATATGCTACAAACAGTTGCTCAGTTTTCCTGAAAGCTTTTGTTTTGTCCAAGTAGAAGCATAGCTGCCTGTGCGTGTCCAACGAATGCAGAACTTTCTCCCCTTTATTCTGGGGGGGCTTGGATAAAAAGTTGGCAAATGGATGGTTTGGTTAAGAGCCACACTAGATACCACCTTTGGCATAAAGGTAGGGGTTGTCCTTAAAGAAACTCTGTCCTGATGAAAAATTATAAAAGGTTCCACTGCCATTAATGCCTGTAGCTCTGAGACTCTTCGTGCTGAAGTTACTGCCAGGAGCAGAGCTGTTTTCCATGATAAAAATTTTAGATCTGCTGTATTGGCTGGCTCAAAAGGTGGTAGGGTCAGTTTTTCCAAAACGAAATTGAGGTCCCAAGTTGGTGTTGGTGCACTCCGGGGCGGTCTTATGTTTTTAGCCCCTTTGAGGTACTGCTTTAGCAAGGGATGAGAGAATAAAGGAGGATCCGTGTTGTAATGTGCTGAAATGGCAGAGTCGTGGATCTTAATTGATGAGAAGGATAGGCCTCTGTCCAGCATCTCGGTTAAGTATTGTAAAATCTGAGGAATGTTTGGGACAAGAGGGTCAAGGCTTTGAGCCTGGTTCCAGGCGCAGAATCTCTTCCATTTTTATGAGTAAGCTTTCCTGGTGCTAGGCCCCTCCTGGCCTCCAAAATGACATCCATAACAGCTTTAGAGAGAGGTGTTGTTTGACTAATGTATCTGCCATGCAGCCAGGTTTAGGGGTTTGAGCTGACTGTGCAGGATCGGATTGTTTTGTTGAGTCAGGTGGTGTGGAATTTGAGGCAAAATCCATGGTGGGCCTTGAGCCAAGTTCCTTAAGATAGGGTACCAGTGCTGGCGTGGCCAGTCTGGAGCAATCAGGATCATCTGTGGTTTTTCTTGTCTGGCTTTTAGGAGTACTTTTGAAAGGAGAGGCAGCGGCGGGAAGGCATAAACTTTTAGATTTTTCCAGCTGAACAAAAGATCATCCACTTTCCATGCTTGTTTGTGATAAGTCCTTGTGCAGAATTTTTGTAGTTGGTAATTCAGTGGTGAGGCAAAAAGATCTAGATCTGGGCATCCCCATTTTTGCATTACCATGCTGAAGATTTGTGGATTCAATTTCCATTTGTGAGGGTCCATATTTCTGCTTAGATCATCTGCCAGAGTATTTTTCTTTCCTGGCAGGAATTGTGCATGCAGGTGAACTTGATACGTTAGAGCACAAGGTCATGGCTTGCCTGAATAGGGGATAAGAATGAGTGCCCCCTTGTTTGTTTGTGTACCACATAACTGTGGTG
The DNA here is from genome assembly GCF_019279795.1 of Protopterus annectens. Classification (NCBI taxonomy): domain Eukaryota; kingdom Metazoa; phylum Chordata; order Ceratodontiformes; family Protopteridae; genus Protopterus; species Protopterus annectens. The sequence goes on from NC_056738.1 coordinate 496,690,967, forward strand.
CTGTCTGTCTTTAGTAATAATTGTCCTGGATGCAGAAGGTCCTTGAAAGTTGTAAGGGCATTTTGAACAGCCAACATCTCTTTTTGATTGATGTGAAGATGCATCTGGTCTGTGGTCCACTTGCTCTGAATGCATTTTCCTGCCATGTGTGCTCCCCAAGCGTAATCCGAAGCATCTGTTATAGAGTTTGCCTGGCTGTGGGTTGGGTAAAAGGCCGACCCTTGTTTAGGTGGCATGCCTGTGCCCACCATCGAAACTCCTGTTGTAGGCAGGGAATCATTGGTATTACTGCTTCTAAACTGTGAGAGTGTTGAGTCCAAACACTTTTTAGGTACCACTGTAATTTCCTCGTATGCAGTCTGGCATATGGTATTAATAGTACGCAGGATGCCATGAATCCCAGGGCCTGCAGAATTTTTCTTGCAGGGAGATGGGACTTTTTTGTCAGTAATTGAAAATATTGAGTTAGTTGAACTTTTTTGTCTGGTGTGAAGTAAGCCATCTGGGCCGTTGTATTTAAGCTGGCACCCAGGAATATAATCTGTTGCGAGGGCACTAGTTTTGACTTCTTTTCGTTTACCGTGTACCCTAGAGAAATTACCAACTTTTTACAAAGGCCAGATGCTGTAGACAAATGTCCTTTCTCTCTGCTTGAATGAGGCAGTCGTCCAGGTATGGATATATTTGAATTCCTTTTTGTCTGCAAAATGCAATTACTGGTGCCAGGCACTTTGTGAAGACCTTGGGTGCAGTAGATAAGCCAAAGGGCAGTGCAGAGAATTGGTAGTGCATTGTACCAGCTTTGAATCTGAGGTATCTTCTGCAATTTTGTCTGATAGGGACATGCAGGTATGCCTCTGAGGTCCAGAGTAACAAGCCAGGCCTTCTTGCCCAGCATGGGTAGAAGCTGCTGTAATGTCAACAATTTGAATTTCGGAATATCCAGGTAAGTATTCAGAATCAAAAGGTCTAGTATGGGCCTCCAGGCCTGGTCCTTTCTGGGGCCAGGAAGAGTCTTGAATAAAATCCTTGTCCTTGTTCCTGTTGTGGCACTTTTTGAATAGCTCTCATGTCCATGAGGGCTGAAATTTGTTTTTGTGCCTCTGCCCTTTGATTTTGTGGCAGTTCTGGCATTCCTTTTAGCCTTGGTAAAGTATGAAAGTGGAACCTGTAACCCTGAGACACAATATTCCGAACCCATTTGTCTTGGGTGATTGTTTAACAGTTTTGAGAAAAAAGTGCTAGTTTCCCCCCTAAGGGGGCTTCCAAAAGGGACGTGCTTGGCGTACGAAGGGGAAAGTCATTGTGACGGTTTCCTGTAAGGTCGAGACTTGTCCTCACCTCCTTTTGGGGTTGAGGTGCCCCACTGTCGTTGCCTGTTTGAGCCTTGGGGTTAAGATCTGCCTCTTGGGCGTCTGTATCTACCTCTCTGTGGCCTGACACTGGAAAGGACCAATTCTTTGTTGGCCAATTTCTGCTAAACCGAGGTGGCTGTACCTGTAAGAAATCCTTGACTGTTTGCATAGATTTAGCTTTATCCTCCATTTTCTTTAACACCTCTTCTGCCTTAAAACCAAACAAGGTATCATGCTGTAAAGGAGCGTCCAACAATTTTGCCTCAACATGATCAGGTTAAACTCTGCTCTTTTAACCAAGCATGTCTTCGAATCACAGAACCTGTAACTGCAGCTCTACAAGAGGCCTCTAAAGAATCAAAACCACATTGCAGAGTATTTTTTCCCACCTGTTCAACTGCATGCAATAAATCCTGCATTTATTTACAATCAGGAGCTTCTGAGCTTGCAAGCATTTTCTGTTTTAACTGAGCCATTAAATATTGTTGGCACTTAAGCATGAGAAACTGGCAATTTAAAGCTCTTACTGCTAAAGTTGCAGAAGTGTATACTTTCTTCCCCCATCTATCCAAAGCTCTGGAATCTCTGTCAGAGGGTACTGGATTTTTTGCAATGGAAGCCTTAACCCCGTTTGGACCCTGGGAAATAGTTTCTGGATCAGCAGAAGGGTTATTGTAAAGAAACTTGAGAGTCAGGGACTCTATAATGCCTGCGTGGCTTGGCTGGAGCAGGGGGAAAAGAATCAGGAGATGAGCTGGATTCCGAGAACACATCATCCACAATATCTAGCACAGGCGGAATAGCCAGGGGCTGTGCTGAGGCAATAAAAGGAAATCCCTGAGCCTTTTCTTGGATTCTGAGTAATCCTGACTTTCCCAATGGAAATGCTCCCTCATGGTATCTAAAGTTTCCCCAAAAGAATAATCCTCAGGAGGAGAGGCTGAAGGGATAGATTTCTTCAGTATCAGAGTCCTCATAGGGGGGTACAGAGTATCCCTGGTCTGAAGAGGAATCAGAGGAAATGGAAAACTGATCAGAGGAATCTGTCTGTATCCTGCCTAGGCCTTTTCTCAGGAGGGGGATGGGAACCCCTGATTAGAGTAATGAGGTCTTCGGCCATTTTAAGCATCTGTTTCTTAGGCATGGAGGACTGTCCAGGAGAATGCTGTACTTGTTTCTTTGTCTTTAATGGTACCTTTGTCTTGGCTGTTGTTTTAATGGTAAGTTGTGAAGGTCTGAAAACACCCTCAGAAACAGATGCCTGCTCAGCGGCTCCGGACCCATCTGAAGGATTAGTTTCCATAGGCCCAATACTTCGAGTTTCCAGAGGCCTGGTTGTCTCCACGTGGGAGTCGGAAGCGGCCTGTAGCTCTGAGGTAGCAGGTGTCAGGGGCTGCAAAAGCGCCTCACTTAGAACTGGCGACTGGCCTAGAAGAGGTTTTGTAGTCTGTTTTGGACCTCGGATGCCTGTCTTTATCCTTGTCTTTACATTTTTTTCGGTAATGAGGTAGTCGGCTGATCCGATGGCATAGTATAATTGAACCTTCGGCCAAAGTAGTGCAAAGCAAAATCAAAACTGCTTTTTATAGTGCGTTTGTTAAACCTAGCACAAAACCAACAACTAGTGACGTCGTGATCGGGGCCTAGGCATGGAATACAGTAAGAGTGGAAGTCCTTATGAGGTACTTGCTTCCCACAAGAAATACAATTAACTTTTTTTGACATCGGTCTGAGGCAAGAAAAAATTTTCCCCAACGGGGTACTCAGCTTTATTGAAGACTTCAGATCTGAAATTCGACTTCGAAAATCTCAGGAGTCGGCCGACCGGCACTTGCGAACTGCTTCGGGCACCGCGCGACAAGAAAGACTTTAGAAAATGGCATCAGATGCATCTTGTATACGCCTGGCGCACTGACGTCAGGGAAGAAGCGTCAGCAACAGCTGCCGGACCAAGACTTTGGAACTCTGGCCGACTGCGGGACCGCCTGATGGCAGGACAACCCAAGTGTAATGACTGCAGCAGTGTAACACTATGAACATCGTAAGGGGCCAAACTAGATTCCTAAAAAGCATCAACAATGTCTAGTACAGGAGGAATAGCTAAAGGCCTATGCTGAGGTAGGAGTAAGAAATCCTTAAGCCTCTTTTTTGAATCAGAAAAATCCTGGCTTTCCCAGTGGAAATGCTCCTTTAAAGTATGTAAGGTTTCCCCAAAAGAAAAAAACCTCTGGAGTGGAAGCAGAGGGAATGGAGTCCTCTGCATCAGAATCCTCATAAGTAGATAAGGGCAAATCCAGATCATCAGAATCAGAAAAAACAGAATCCTGGTCAGAAGATTCATAAACAACGTCAGTCCGAGGCCTCTTAGAATGTGTGTGTGTGTGTGTGGGGGGGGTTGGCTGCCCCGGATTAGGGTTATTAGATATTCAGCCATTCTTATTTGTTTTTTAGGCATATAGGCCTGAACATGTGGCCAGGGCATCGGTTTTTTAGGCATGGTTCGAGATTTAGGCCTAAGTGAAGAAGGAGACGCCAGTTTAATATTAAAGTCCATTGGCCTGAATAATCCCTCAAAAGCCGGTGCCTGCGCAGCGGCTCCGGACCCATCCAAGGTAGAGACATCCATGGATTCCATAGATGAAGCATCTCGCGGCATACCAGACTCTGAATGGGACTCAGTAGAGGCCTGCGAATCAGAAGTAGCGGGTATCAGGGGCTGCGAAAATGCCTGAGTACCGGCTAACTGGCGACTGGCTTAGGAGAAGCGTCGTCGGCAGTTTTGGACCTCAGCAGCCTGTCTATCTTTGCGTTTTTTTCGAAATCTCGGTAGTCTGATGGCTAACCGAGACATTTCAGGACAATTTGAGAACCGAAATATTTAGAGGCAAAAATATGCCAACGACGGATAGTGCGTTGATTAAATAAAGCACAAAACCGACAGCAAGGTACGTCATGGTCAGGGCCTAGGCAAGGAATACAGTACGAATGAAAATCTTTATGAGGTATTTGCTTTCCACAAGTAATGCAATTAACTTTTACTGACATCGGTAAGGAGCAAGAAAGGTTCCCCAATGGGGCACTTGGCTTTAGTTGCAGACTTTGGTTCTGAAACGCAAACAAAAATTTCAGGAGTTGGCCGACCGGCACTTGCAAACTGTTCCTGCTTCGGGCACTGCACGGCAAGAAAGACTGATGTAATGGTGTCGGCTGCATGTTTTATACCCCTGACGACCTGACGTCATGAAGAAGGGACAGCAACCGATGCAGGTCCCAAGACTTTGTTAATCAGGCCGATTGAGGGCTACCTGCAAGCAGATAACCCAAATATGACTGCAACAGTGAAACACAAAGAACATCGGAGTAGGGGTTGAGATGGAGGAGGGTCTAGCAGTGGTTTTCTTCCTAGGGTGCCTCCGTCCTTTGGATTGTGGAGCAGCAGAATGAGAAGACTGCCTTCCTTACAAAACTGATCCTTTGTGGGTAGTTACTGTGGTACCTTGGAATGGGTGAGACTAGCAAATGTTTTAAATTTTGCAACTTCTTGCCCTTCTCTTGGAGAGATTTTTGGAGCTCTGCAGAAGCAAAAAGAGCCTTATTAAGTGGTATGTCCAGTAATTTGGCTTGTACATCCATGGGTAGGGGCTGGAGTCTCACCCAGGAGTACCTTCTGAGGACCTAACCAGATGCTGCAGATTTTGATGATGCCTCTACAGCATCATAACTGCACTTTGAGTGCTTGGTCACCCAAGAAGCATTAGATAATGGGGCAGAGAGCTGAGACTCTGCAGGAAAATCTGGCACATCTGGCATTAATGCAGAAGCCTTGGACAGGGGATCTAGCACAAACTTAGCCATGTGTGCCTGACAGTTGATATCTCTAATGGCCAGTACGGGCGAAGTATATATTTTCTTCCCCTGTCTACCCCTGACTTTGCTATCCTTATCTGTGGGAAAGAGAGAAGATGAAGGCAGCTGTCTGGATGAGTTGTCTGCTGGCACAGCAATGACTACTGGGCCTGCAGGGGGGTGGGGGCCCTTGAACAACAGCTGTGCATCCTGAGGGAGCTTGTAAAACCTATCAGGACGTTTGGATGCTGGGGGCTGAGAATCTGGTCCCGAGATGCAGTCTGAAAGGCATCATTAAAGGCTGGAAGGAATGCAGACGGAGAAGGCTGGTCCATCTGTAAGAGTTCAAAATACCTCTTTTTAGTCTCAGAAACATCAGAGATCTGCCATTTAAAATGTTCTTTCGTAAGTGTAATGGTGTCCCCAAAGGAGAATTACTCCCAAAGAGATTCAGGACTAATGGTAACCTCCTCAGAGGTAGCAAAGTCCTTGGGAGACTCAATTTGGGAACAGTAAGTGACGGATTCATCAGATGAGAGTTCTTTCTCAAGACTCCTCCAAGGTCTGCAAAGGCGGTACGGATGGTTGGGGCACCTGGGACTGTACGGCCTGGAAAGCTCTGAATAAATTCTGGGAAAATTCTTCCCATCCAGGTGCTGGTTCTGCAACCATGTGATTTTCCTTTCGTTTCCTCTAAAGAGGAATAAAAGTAGTAATGTGTTTTACAGCAGATGCCGGGGTGGATGGTAAGGCAGTAGTAGGCCGCTCAGATGCCATGAGCTGTGGTTTCCCTTGCCATCATGGACTGATGCCTGTTCAACCTCAGCGGACATATTCAGTTTTCGCTGAACCGGCTTCCACCACAGTTCCTGGATCTAGCTGTAAAACTTGATGTCTGATGAGACCCTGGGCTAACATCTGCCTCAGGAATTTCACAGGACTCCAGAGGTGCAGCATGGGTGTCGGGCCTAACTTGCAGCTACCTACCCCACCCTCCATACCTAATGCCATACGTCAGTCTTTGGTTCGCCTAAGCAGTCAGGCGGCTATGCAAATTTTTAGGTATAGAGGACTGGCAGATGTCACAACACAGTCGTGGCCTTCCCCTAAACAAAAAAAAAAAAAAAAACTGATAGCGTCTCCCCTTATGTGGAATTTGTCTTCCACAAGCACACTTTCCCTTCCTAGCTGACATGTATGCCTGGAAAGCAAAAAGGAATATAATCAAAAAACCCCAAAGGGTACTTATCTGTCGCAGACCAACAAAGTCAGACGAGCAAACAGATGCCTGGAGCTGGCGATCGGAGGCCCGTAGATCACTGCGGCAGAAAAGTTCTAGCTTGGGTACGTGCAGACGTCACTTTTATAGCAGACGTTTGTTTATAGCTCTGACATGCAACGTCACACATACCCCTTATCTTAAGACTTTGGTATACTGGCTGATGTCCAGTGCTGCAGGCAGCCACCTCCCTACTGTTATGAATACTGCAACATGAGAATAAGACATGTGAAAATGCCAAGGATAAGCATAGCTCTTCTACCGCGTGTGCCAACAACCAGGGAGGCGCTGTCTGATGCTTAACAAAAGGGTCAGGGCTAAACAGCATTCATTTATCCATCCAATGTTGTCAAGTTGCATCCAACTCCTGTAGTAATCCTATGAAAAGCAGTCTTCCACATACAGTGCAATGGAAAAGTATTTGCCCCTTCCTGATTTTTTTGCATGTCTGTCGCACTTAAATGTTTCAGATCAAACAAATATAAATTTTAGACAAAGATAACTCAAGTGAATATAAAATTAAGTTTTTAAGTGATGGTTTTATTTAAGGAAAAAACTATCCAACCCTACATGGCCTTATGTGAAAAAGTAATTGCCCCCTAAACCTAATAACTGGTTGTGCCACCCTTAGCAGTAACTGCAATCAAGCGTTTGTGATGTGGCAATGAGTCTTTCACATTACTGTCAAGGAATTTTGGCACACTTATTTACAGAATTGTTTTAATTCAGCCATACTGGAGGGTTTCCGAGCATGAACTGCCTTTTTAAGGTCATACCACAGTATCTCAATTGGATTCAAGTCCAGACTTTGACTAGGCCACTCCAAAACCTTCATTTTTAAGCCATTCAGAGGTGGACTTGCTGGTGTGTTTTGGATCACTGCCCTGCTGCAAAACGCAAGTGCGCTTCAGCTTGAGGTCATGAACTGATGGCTGGACATTCTCCTTCAGGATTTTTTGGTAGAGAACAGAGTTCATGGTTCCAAACACAGCAGGTCTTCCAGGTCCAGAAGCAGCAAAGCAGCCCTAGACCATCACACTACCACCATGTTTGACTGTTGGCATGATGTTCTTTTTCCGAAATTACTTTTACGCCGGAAGTAACAGGACGCACACCTCCCAAAAAGTTCAACTTTTGTTTAATCCATAGAATATTTTCCCAAAAGTCTTGGGGATCATTCAAGATGTTTTTTGGCAAAAGTGAGACTAGCATTTGTTCTTTTTAATCAGCAGTAGTTTTCACCTTGGAACTCTGCCATGCATGCCATTTTTGCAGTCTCTTTCTTATGGTTGAGTCATGAACACTGACCTTAACTGAGGCAAGTGAGGCCTGCAGTTCTCTAGATGTTGTTCTGGGTTCTTTTGTGACCTCTTGGATGAGTAGTAGCTGAGCTATTGGGGTAATCTTTGTAGGCTGGCCACTCCTGGGAAGGTTCACCACTGTTCCACGTTTTCTCCACTTGTGGATAATGGCTCTCTCTCCGTGGTTCGCTGGAGTCCCAAAGCTTTAAAAATGGCTTTGTAACATTTTCCATACTGATAGATGTCCATTACTTTGTTTCTCATCTGTTCCGGAATTTCTTTAGATTGCGGCATGTCTTCCTTTTTGGGATCTTTTGGCCTACTTCACTTCGACAGGATCTATTTAAGCGATCTCTTGATTCAACAGGTTTGGCAGTAATCAGGCCTGGGTGTGGCTAGTGAAATTGAACTCAGCTTTCCCAAAAATGTGATTAACCACAGTTACTTCATGATTTAGCAAGGGGGCAATTACTTTTTCACATAGAACCATGTAGGTTTGGATATTTTTTTTTTCCTTAACAAATAAAATTACCACTTAAAACTGCATTTTGTGTATACTTGGGTTATCTGATATTTTAAATTTGTTTGATGATCTGAAATATTTAAGTGTGACAAACATGCAAAGAAATAAGAAATAGTACAGTTTTGTATCTACCATAAATGTAGATGTCCGATAGATATGCAACTGCAGTCATAACATATGGGTTGTCCTGCCGCATTTCTCTCCGTCAGAGCGGCTGGAGTATATAAGCATCAGCCGACGCCATTTTCTTCAGTGTTTCTTGCCCCAGATGCCAGGTGCCCTCCAAGGAAGGCTGTAATCAAATTGGAAGACAAAAAACAGGATTCCAGACAAATAAGTAAGCAATAAACAGATACACCATAACAGATATCCCCAGCTAAGAGAAACAGGGATAGGAGTGGACCCAAGGCATAGAGGGGTATGGAGGGAGGGAAAATCCGACTGCAGTTGCATATCTATCGGACATCTACATTTATGGTAGGTACAAAACTGTACTATGTCCTTCAAGAATGCAACTGCAGTCATAACATATGGGTAGACTACCATAGCTTAGCTGGGGGAGGAGGAATGCTCTAGGAAAGAGATGGTGTGGCAATCCAACCCTGCAGGACTGCCGAAGCAAAGCCTGCTCTGGATCTGGAGTATAGAGGGAGATTGTAGTGTTTGGAGAATGTATGCACGGAGCTCCATATAGCAGCTTCTAGAATGTCCTTTGTAGGCACCCCTCTTAAGAATGCTGTAGAGGTGGCTGTAGCTCTGGTGGAGTGTGGTCTGACATTGGCTGGAACAATCTTCCCATGGAAGGAATAACAAAATCTGATGCAATGTCCAATCCATTTTGAAAGAGTCTGTTTTGAAATTGCTTTTCCTTGTACTCCAGGGGCGTAAGCTACAAAAAGTTGATCAGACTTCCTACTGGTCTTGGTTCTGTCCAGGTAGTAGCGAAGTTGTCTGTGAATGTCCAAGGTATGTAACAGTCTTTCCCCTTTGTTCTCAGGATTGGGGAAGAAAGCAGGCAGATGAATAGCTTGATTTAAAGAAACCCTAGATACCACCTTTGGCATAAAGGTAGGGTTGGTTCTTAAGGAGACCCTGTCTCGGTGAAAGATTATGAACGGTGGTATTGCCATTAGGGCCTCTAGTTCCGAAACCCTTCTTGCTGAGGTAATTGCCAACAGGAAAGCTGTCTTCCATGAGAGAAATTGTAAGTCCACTGAAGCTGCTGGCTCAAACGAAGGTAGAGTCAGTTTTTCTAGGACAAAGTTGAGGTCCCAAGCTGGCACTGGAGCCTTTCCTGGTGGCTTAATGTTCTTGATTCCCCTGAGGAATTGCCTTAGCAAAGGATGTGAAAACACAGGCGGATCAGTGTTATATCTAGCTGAAATAGCTGAAGCATGTATCTTTATGGAAGAATATGAGAGTCCATTCTGGAGCATATCTGCCAAATATTCCAGGATGAGTGGGATGTTCAATAATGATGCATCATGTCCCTTGCTGGTATTCCAAATGCTGAATCTCTTCCATTTTGCTAAGTAAACCTTTCTGGTGGATGGTCTTCGAGCTTCTGTTAATATCCGCTGAACTTCCTTGGAGAGAGATAGATTGAGGTTATTCATGGGATCTCCCAGGCTGTTAGCTGCAGTGTCTGAAGGTTTGGATGCACTGTTTTGAAGTTGTGCTGAGTCAAAAGTAGGGGCCATTGGGGAAGGGCCCACTTCTTGTTGTGACATATGCTCCGTAGTAGTGGGTACCAGTGTTGTCTTGGCCAGTCTGGAGCTATTAGGATCCCCTTGGGTCTCTCTGCTTTGATCTTTAGTAATACTGTGGTCATCAGTGGCAGAGGTGGGAATGCATAGATTTTAGGAAGTTCCAGTTGAATGAAAGAGCATCTATTTTCCAAGCTTGTGGATGGTATGTCCTTGAACAGAATTTTTGTAGATGATGGTTGAGGAGAGGCAAATAGGTCTACTTCTGGCCTGCCCCATGTCAAGGTGAGTTGTGTGAAGATCTTCGGGTGTAACCTCCACTCGTGTGGATCTATGAAATTCCTGCTTAGGCTGTCCGCCAGCACATTGTCTTTGCCTGGAACAAACTGGGATTGTAACTATGTTTAGGCTCAGTGATTTTTCCCAAAGATTCATTGTCAGTCTGCAAAGGGGGTAGGAATGGGTGCCCCCTTGCTTGTTTATATACCACATCACAGTGGTGTTGTCTGTCCGTATCAGTAAATGGCCTTGCTGAAGTTGTTGTCGAAAGGCCTCGATGGCATGCATTACTGCCAGCATTTCCTTTTGGTTTATATGCAGATGTGTTTCCTTTGGAGACCATTGTCCTTGTATACATCTGCCTTCCATGTGCGCCCCCATCCAAGGTCTGAGGCGTCTGTGGTCATGGTCTGTGTTATCGGAGGCTTTTTGAATGACATACCTGTGTTTGCCTGGCTTACCGAGGCCCACCATAGGAATTCCTTTTGTAGGCATGGAATGAGCGGAATGGTTGTCTCTAAGTTGTTGTTGTGCTGAGACCATAGGCTTTTTAGGTACCATTGAAGCTTTCTCATGTGTAGTCTTGCTAATGGAACCAGGAGAATGCAGGATGCCATGTAACCCAGGGCCTGTAGGAATCTCCTTGCAGTCATCTGGGTGAGTTTTGCCAAACTCTTGAAATAATGAGTTAACTTCTCTTGCTTGTCTTCTGTCGGGTAAGCCATTTGAGAGGCCGTGTCTAGATTGGCTCCTAAGAAGGTTATTTGCTGGGATCGTTGAAGTCTTGACTTTTGGAAGTTGACTGTGTATCCCAGAGCCTGAAGTAATTGTATGACATAGTTCAAGTTTCTTGTCAACATCAATTTGTCGTCCGCTTGTATGAGGCAGTCGTCCAGGTATGGGTAAATTTGGATCCCCTGGAGCCTGCAATGAGCAATTACTGAAGCCAGGCATTTTGTGAATACTCTGGGAGCAGTAGATAAGCCAAATGGCAATGCTGAGAATTGATAATGCTCTGGCCCTGCAAGAAATCTGAGGTATCTTCTGCAGCTGTGTCTGATAGGGACATGCAGGTATGCCTCCTTGAGGTCCAGAGTATTCAGCCAAGACCCCTTGCCCAGCATGGGAAGGAGTTGCTGTAGAGTCAGCATTTTGAACTTTGGTACTATGAAAAAAGTGTTTAATGCGGACAAATCCAGTATTGGTCTCCATTGAGTTTCTTTTCTTGGAACAAGGAACAGTCTTGAGTAAAACCCCTGGCCTTGTTCTTGTTGTGGTACTCTTTCTATTGCTTTTATCTGAGCAAGCAGAGAAATTTGCTTGATAGCCTCTGCCCTCTGGTTTTGTGGTAGGTTTGGCATGCCTTGTTTTCTTGGTAAGGTATGAAAATGGAACCTGTAACCTTGGTCTATAATGTCCAAAATCCATTTGTCTTTTGTCAATCTGTGCCAATTGTCTGAAAAGAGATAATTTTCCACCCAAGGGAGCTTCTATTTGCTCCTTGGTCGGCGGACGTAGAGGAAAGTCATTGAGATTGTGCCTGTGGGGCAGGGGAGACCCCTGTGTCACTTCTTTGGTTTGCTGGCTGCCATTGTCGTCCCCTGTAAGGACCTCTGTATTGTCCTCTTCCTCGGCCACGCCTGTTTTTACCCCTTTGAAATTTTTCAGGATTAGGAAAGGACCAGTTTTTTGAAGGCCAATTCCTGCTGAATCTGGGGGGCTGAACCTGGAGGAAATCTTTGACCGTCTGAACTGATTTTGCTTTTTCCTCGATGGACTTTAACACATCTTTAGCATTAGCACCAAAAAGCTTGTTCTTTTGCAAGGGTGCATCCAGAAGTTTTGCCTTAACATTATCTGGTAGAGGTTGTTCTTTTAACCATGCATGTCTACGAATGACTGCCTCTGTCATAGCTGCCCTACATGAAGCTTCCAATGCATCATATCCACACTGCAGAAAGTGATTGCTGACTTGCTGAGAATTATGTACAGCTTCCTGCAAAGACTTCCTGTCTAAAGGATCAGGAGAGGCCAATGTTTTCTGTAAATCATCTAACAGGTAATCCTGATATTGTAACATATGAAAGAGGCAATTCAAAGCTCTCATAGATAAAGTAGTGGAGGTGCAGACCTTTTTCCCCCATCTCTCTAATGACCTAGCTTCCCTGTTGGAAGGCAAGGGATTTTTAGAGGTGGAAGCTGAAACACCTTTAGGTCCCTAAGAAATAGTTTCTAAATCAACAGTATGGGCCCTGAATAAATGGGAATGTGTTTCTGGGACCCTGTAATATCTGTCTGGCTTGGCTGGAGCAGGAGGAAGAGAATCAGGGGTAACACTGGAGTCAGAATATAGATCATCCAAAACATCAAGCACAGGAGGAATAGCCAAGAGCCTGTGCTGGGGCTTTTTAAGGAAGGTTCGAAGGCGCTTTCTGGAATCAGAATATTCCTGGCCTTGCCACTTGAAATGTTCCCTCATGGTATGCAGAACTTCCCCAAAAGAAATATCCTCAGGAGGGGAGGTCGAGGGGATGGAATCCTCTGCATCCGAGTCCTCATAGGTCTGGAAGAGCTCTTCCTGGCCATCGGAGTGGACAGAGTCCTCAGAATCTTCATCTGAAGGGATAGGGTCAGAGGGTTCAACCCGGGGCCTCTTATCAGGAGGAGGCTGGGATCCTCTCTCTGGATGGGGCTGTGAACCTATAATCATGGAAATTAAGTCTGCGGCCATAGACATGATTTGTGTCACAGGAGTAGGCTGAGGTAAGGCTTTAGCTGTAAGGTGCTTGGTCTTGCTGGCTGCCTTAGCCCGAGTGTAGGCCTTAATAGACATGGCCATAGGAGGCCTGGCAGGCTCCACGTGCAGGAGTGACCTTATCCCACAGCAATGGTCTCGGGCATTTCCTAGGTTTCAGTATCCGGAGGAAAATCTATAACTGGCGGAGTGGTATCTGGTATCGGAGTCGTCGGTATTGCGGTGTCTTCGGTTCGGAGTCTCAGGGGAAACTGGAGCACTCGCGGTAGGTTTTGGCGTGGAGTCGGTGGTAGATGCAGGCCGAGGATGTCGGTCCCGGTCTTTTCGTTTCTTGGGAGTTTGCGACGTCGGAAGTTCCGACGGCATTGTATAAGCAAATTTTTCGCCGAAAAAGTCTTCCGCGAACTCCACCCGGCGCCTGAGAGTGCGTGTATTGAAGCGAGCACAGGCGACACAGGCCGAGATGTCGTGGTCTGGGCCAAGGCAAGGAAGATAATAAGAGTGGAAATCCTTATGAGGTATTTGTTTACCACAAGACAGACAATTAACTTTTTCAGTAATTTCTGACATCGGCTGATGCAAGAAAAGGTCCCCAACGGGGTACTTAGCTTTTTTGATGACTTCGGATTCGAAGAATACAGGAGCTGACCGACCGGCACTTGCGAACTTGCTTCTGCTTCGGGCACCGCGCGGCAAGAAAGACTGAAGAAAATGGCGTCGGCTGATGCTTATATACTCCAGCCGCTCTGACGTCGGAGAGAAATGCGACATCAGCCGACGTCGGACCCAGACTTTGTAATCCGGCCGACCGAGGGCTGCCTGAGGCAGGACAACCCATATGTCATGACTGCAGTTGCATTCTTGAAGGACATCAGAAACGGAGCAAATACTCTTTCAGTGCACTGTAGCTCAGCTGACAAGTAGGGAACGAAGTAGATTGCCAGGCCTTTCATCTGTACCTTACACTCTTGTATACATACACTTACAAAATATTTAGTTACCAACCCACTTGGAGTCTTCAGGATAAGGGAGGAAATCCGGAGTACCCAAACAAACCCCCCACACACAGGATTAGCATACAAATATAAAACTTAGACACAGGATCTATAAAACATTGCTAATCAAAGTTTCTTATGCAATATGGAGACTTAACTTGTTTCTTCCTACTGATGGTCTTCCCCTGAAAAATTACTTCAGCATACATAACAAATGCATTGACTGGACTATTTTATTGGGGAACTTGACTGCTGCTCACAGTGTAGATACCTCTAGGTAATGCCAGAGAGATCAACTGATGTGAAACCAGGTGACAAATTAAAACAGACAACGTATAAACAAAACAATGTTTATTGTCAACTTTTTTCTGATCTTTTTCCTACTTAAAAAGCTAACAAGTTACGATGGTATTGAAACAGTCATACATATTTATACAAGACTGCATTTCTACTATGCATAGAAACCCCAAGCATTCACAAAAATGTAAAAAAAATGCACACAAGACATACTCAAATAAGTATGATATTAAACATTAAGCTATGCAACACAGTATACAAACCGCATTAAACTTAGACAAAACATAGTAGTCATAAAATATACAATTATTCCATTTTACTAGGCATATAGTCACCTATTTGCAAATGAATAAAAAAAAATTCTGTTTCCACAAACTCGATGTCTAACTGCCGCCTTAATAACCCACGTTAGATTCTTGTCTTCAATAACGACCTGTAGAAACGGGGAGAAGAAAAAAAGCTTTAGAGCTAAACAAAAGACAAGAGGTGCTCATCATGAACTAGCACACAACAGGCCTAGATGGGATTCCTATAAGATGTTATCAGCCAAACCCTTTTTCATTCCCATTCTCTGCCCCCCTTTCTCAAAGATGAAAGGAGGAAGGTTTACTACAAGGAAAAAATGGCAAACTAAGGAAGCACTCTAAGTAAACATCAACCTACCCCAAAACATCCACCCCCCCAAAACAGCAAAAGCCCCCCCCCCCCCCCAAGTCAAATTCTTTATGATACTACTAAGGTGCGTGCATCTCGTATGCTTGCATTCAAGATTAAGACATGCCTTCAACAAGCAAAACAAGACAACCAGCTTTCACAAGTGGTAAATGTAAACCCTGTGAATGGGGTACAACAGTGAGTATCTGAACACACACAGAAGGATACCATGCAATACTAATGCCAGAATCATCCATTCTCTTAACAGCACATCTGACAAACGCTTTGTGATGTTAAGTACAGAAAACGATGACTAACAAGTGGCTTGCCTCTGCCAGTCTGTCCAGTTCAAAAGGAAGTCCTCGTTAATATCAACAGCTAGACATTTTTAAAGTGTCCTTAATTTCATCCACAAGTGGCTGACACTAGTACCCCAGCAAGGCATGCCATGCCTCCCCATGTGTACAAGAGCTACTGTCACATTCCTGGCAATTCCCAGCTCATAACCCCAAGTCTATTTCAGCATCATGCAAGTCCTTCTCCTACACTGCTGCAATTAGCCAACTGTAACCAATTCTCTTCCTGGTTTAGTGAGCTGGCAGTGGCAACCTACTCCTAATACCCCTGCACCCAGACCTTTTAGGGCCCAGATTGCTACACATGGTTTAGTTGTCTGGGGTGTAGTCAAGACTTTCTTCTACGCTAACACCAGTGCTGGGCACACTTCCAAGCTTACACCAGTGCTGGGCACACTTCCAAAAAGTATGGCTGAAGCATTCTTTTCCTAAGGTGTCTAAGCTGTCTGAAAATGTCCAATACCTTCAATTTAGTGTATTTACAGCTAAGTATACTACCAAGAACAGATATACCTGGAAATCTTTAGGGACACATACTACAGTATGTTTAAAAAGACTGAAAACAGTTTACCACACAACACTAACTCTGCCTTCAGCATCAAAAAGATGACAGCAGATGTGAACCATAAAGAATTCAAGACTTCAGGAATAAGACTTCTTGGAAGCTTATCAAGGATTTTTTTCTCTAAGCACCAAGCCTAAATCTCTATGCAGAAGTTTGTTTGTCTTTTTAAAGTAAACAGAATGCAAGCTGTACACCGAATACTTAAATGGTGAAAGCAAAGATGGTCTTTGATGCAGCTGTGTTTGGAGAAACCAGAATACTATCAAATTTAGCCAAGTGAACATAAACAGATACCCTCTTAATGTACTGGTTAATCAATAAGGAAGACTTCCTCCACAGGCCTCCTACTGGGATCTGTCTTTATTCACTGGAATTTGGCATTTTTCGGTACCTAGCAAACCCTCCAATAAGCAGGTGCTGCTATGTCACTCATTAAAGAGCACACCCAACCCGCAAGTCAGCTAGCTTGCCCATCCACTTACCAAATCAAGTAAAAATGTAGAAAATGTCACATTTATGCTACATTAAATACATGCCAATTTAGAAAAAAATCCAAACAGCAGTGGTTCAATAAATCCAGTTCACCCAAACACAAGGGAAATAACAGAAGGGTATATGGGACTCAAACTGCCTCCTCTCAAAGCAATAAATATCAGTGTGGAAGGGGGTGTTGCTCCCTGGAAGATTTAAGACCGGACTGAATCCCAACCACCACATTTACCATGGTAGAAAACATCAGGGACCATTCAAAAGGAAAAGGGGTCAGATGGTAAAGTCCTGAAGTCGTGAGATACCAAGAGGACAAACCCTGCAGTCATAGCTGAGACTATGCCTTGCTAAGATGTGAACAGGAGCAAAGTGGTCAAGGAGCAGATACCTGCAATGGACTGTGGCAAGCAGTGGAAGCAGCTCCAAAGGCTACGGTATTTGTCGCATGCCCATTCTATTAAAGACCTACTGAAATGGTTCAACTCTATTAGGTGAAGTAGAAACCTGCTACATGCAGTGCAGGGAGAGTCAACTCCTGTATCTCAATAAGTAAAAACTGACTAATTAAAAACACTGTAGTACAAAAATTTCTACGGAATGGGCTCCAACGACAGATCCCCCCTACGTGAAACTAATGAATGAAAACTGCCATGTCTAACTGAGCAGCCTATGACAGCATATTCCAAGCAGCGAAATGTCAAAAAAATAAGACTTCACTTGGCAATTACCACCCCTTTCCTCTTGGGAGCAAGGAAACTGGATGAATCAGTCAACCTAAACTGGCATATGCTTTCAGATAAACCTGGCAGAATGAAGCCCTATCACAATGGTCTCATCTCCTGGTTTCCGTCTTAAAGTAGATGTAAAAAAAAGAAATCTTTAAACTCAATGAAGCAAAAAATGAAATTAAATGTTGCAAGACCGGAAACTTCAATTCTGCTGCTGATCCAGTGACAGATTATGGGGTGTGGGGAAACAAATCACAGTAATTAAACACCTACAGAAAGAGGGGATTCTTCAAAGCTAGGCACAGATGTAACACTCCTAGAAACGGGTTTGTCAGCTGTTGCAGTGATATAATCCTATGTTCACAATGTCAAGATAGGCAAAAAAACAGTGCGCACACGCACCCTGACAGCAGAATAAAGGAAAGTTGTGTAAAAGCTTACCATAACCATAGATGCCCTTCTCTTCCATCTTGCAGTATTTTACTTGTGGGTTGACCCTTCTTCCTCTCCAGTTCGTCTGGCCAGGTACCCAAAGATTTTCAGTCCTTCCTGGTGCGGACATCTGGACGTGGCTGCTGGAACGTGGGACTTAAAAGTGACATCTGCATGCACCAGCACTTAAACCTAGTAAAAGCCCCAGTCGTAACCAGTCCTGTAAGGGCATAGACTGTCCAGTATCACCCAGAACATGCGCAACCATGCAAGTGGGGAAGTTGGGTGGGAAGGAATACTGCAACATGGAAGAGAGACATCTACAGTTATTGTAACACTTTACACAACTTTCCTATGTCCTTCTATTCCAATGTTGCAGTATTCTACTTGTGGGTGGGTGCCAAAGCTCACTGGGAGGTGGCTTACACGAAGTTTTCAAGACTCCATGTAGGATAGCCCTGGGAAACACCACCCTGGCTCTGGAGATATGGTTCAGTTTGTAGTGTTTGGTGAAGGTGTGCACTGAGGACCAAGTGGCTGCCTCAAGTATGGAGTTGGTGTCTAGCCCTTTAAAGAAGGGTCCAGAAGAGGCCACTGCTCTGGTGGAGTGGGCCTTGACATTGCCCTGCAAGGTCTTAACATGGTGTAGGTAACAGAAGGAAATGGCCCAGGAGATCCAGGCTGAAATGGTATGCTTGCTCACAGCTTTCCCCAAGGCCGTGGGGTGGAAGGAGACAAACAGCAGGTCTGATTTCCTAAAGGGTTTGGTTTTATGTAGATAAAACCTAAGTTGTCTGTGGACGTCTAGGGAATCTAGCACACTCACTATCCCCGTGTGTTAGGGAAGAAGGTGGGCAGGTGGATGGGCTGGTTCAAGGATAGGTCACTAACTTTGGGTTTGAATGACTGGTTTGTCCTGATGGTCGCCCTTTTAAGGTGGAAGATTAGGAAAGGTGGTGTAGCCATAAGAGCTTGCAATTCTGAAACCTTCTGGCAGAAGTCAGAGCTACCACCAATACAGTTTTCGATGTGCAAAATTTTAAGGTGGCCTTGTCTGCTGGCTCAAAAGGGGCTACAGAGAGTTTTTCTAGAACATAGTTTAGGTCCCAGGGAGGGGGAGAATATTTCCTGGGTGGTCTTAAGTGTAATACATCTTTGAGGAAAGGTTTGCAGGGGAGTCTGGATGCAAGGGATGGATCCAGGGTGATGCAGGCAGAGACAGCAGACAAGTGTGCCTTCAGAGAGGAGTACGACAACCCTGTCTGCAGGAATTCACACAGGTTTGACAGGATGAGAGGCATATCGCTCTCCAGCGGGTCCAACTGTCTTTTGTGACACCAGATAGAAAACCTTTCCATTTTGAGAGAGAGGACTTCCTTGTGTTCGGTTTCCTGGCCTCCTGCAGGACAGTGAGTACATCCTTGTTGTATAGGTGTCCGAATAGGATCAGAATCCCATCAGCCACAGGGTGAGGTCCATGGATTGGCACTGTGGAGTTACCTTGTGCTGTGTGAGCAGGTCCACTGAAGGGGTAACTTGTGGTGATTGCCCTTGGACAGGTGAAGAAGAGGGAACCAGTGCTGTCTTGGCCAGTGGAGTCACGAGCAAGATTTTGGACGAGCTCTGCTGAATTTTCAGCGGGACCCTTTGTATCAATGGGAATGGGGGGATGCTTACAGGAATTTCCCCTTCTAGGTTATCGAGAAGGCATCTGTTGCCAATGCCTTGGGGGGCTGGTGTCCTGGTGCAGTAGCTAGTAAGTTGTCTATTTATGGAGGAGGCCAACATGTCTATTTGTGGAGCACTCCACCTGTGGACCATATTCAGGAAAACATCTCTTTGCAGCATCCATTCGTGGTCGTCTGAAATGGTTCTGCTTAGGTAATCTGCCTGGGAGTTGTGCAGGGATGGGATGTAGGCTGCCTGAAAAATTATCCCTTGAGAGGTAGGTAGCCAGTTCCCAAACCCGCAGAGCTAGTATGCACAGAAGGTAGGATCTGGTTCCTCCCTGCTTGTTGAGACACCACAGGACTGTGGTGTTGTCTGGGAGTATCCTTATAGAGGGGGGGGGGGGGTCCTGCTCTAGAGGTTGGGCTGGAAGGCCTGTAGAGCAAGGATGATGGTTTTCATTTCTCTGACGTTTATGTGATCTCATTCGTGTCTGTTCACAAACCTTGCACTTTGTTTTTCCACAGAGTTGCTCCCCAGCCCAGATCTGAGGCATCCGTGTGCATGGCCTGGGAGGGACAGCGTGTTTGCAGAGGGGGTCCTGGATTCCGGGCTACCTGAACCACCCACCACTTCAGTTCCTCATGTAAGCAGGGGAGTAGAGGGATCCTGAACTCTAAAGAGTGGAAGTGCTCATGTGAAGCTTCATGTGCATCCTTGCTAGGGGCAACATGGGAATGGTAGCTACCATATAACCTTGAAGTCTCAAACCGTCTTGCAGTCAGTTCTGTTGATTGTAGGGCAGCAAGAAGGTGGTGTGAGAAGACACCACCTTTTCTGCTGGAAGGAAGGCCTTCATGAGGTCTGTCCTGATCCTGCAACCCAGGAAGACAACAGCCTGTGTGGGGTTGTGGTGGGATTTTGGGAAGTTTATTATGAACCTAGAGACTGCAGGAGTACCAGAAGGTCCTGGGAGTGACAGAGAGGAACTTCCTTGTCTTTTGCCTGAATTAGGAGGTCATCTAGGTAAGGGAATAACTGGATTCCCTTTCCCTTGCAGTAGGTGATGATTGGAGCCACGCATTTTGTAAAAATTCTGGGGGCAGTAGAAAGCCCAAAGGGCAAGGCAAAGAACTGAAAGTGAGAGGAGCCTGCCAGGAATCTCAGGTATTTCCTGAAAGCGGGCTTTATAGGTATGTGAAAGTAGGCATCCTTTATGTACAGGGTTGCCATGAATCCCCAAGGAAGGATGAGTGGAAAGAGTAGGTAGCATCAGCATCCTGATGTAGGAACTTTTAGGAAGGTGTTGAGGTGGAGAGGTCTGGAATCTGCCTCCAAGGTCCTTCCTTTCTGGGTACCAAAAAGATTCTGGAGTAGAATCCTTTTCTTTTTGATTGTGTAGGTACTGGTTCTATGATGCCTTGTAGTAGTAGGGTTTGCAAAACCTGATGGGAGGAGTAGTTGACTGAGAGGAGGCTGTTGGGTACCCAAGTTACTGGGGGTGAGCCAGGAAGTAGCTTTTCTGTATGATGGACAGAACCCATTTGTCTGTGGTAATGAGTGAACATGCAGGGAGACAGTGAGAGATGGGTTTGGATGAGGTGGGTGGGGGCTGAAATTTTGGCAGGCAGCCACTACCTGCCCTATCAGGAAAGGGAGGCCTTTGGCTGGAAGACTGAGAAGGCCTAGCCTGAGGAGGCTGTCTAGAGGTCTTCTAGACTGGGGGGGGGGGGGGGGGGGCACAGGCCTGGAGGTTTTTCTGATAAACTGCATCTCTGCCGGGTTGTTCCTCTGGAACTTTGGAACAGGCGAGACTAGGATGCGTTTTAGATCCTGTAATTCTTTTCCTGTTGCAATGATTTAAAACATGTCAGCCACTTCTGTAACAAAAAGGGCTCAATGATCCACAGATGCGTCAAGGAGTTTGGCCCTGAAGTCATCAGAGAGAGCCTAAAGTCTCAGCCATGAGTATGTTTTTAGTACTGAAGCTGATGCAGCTGACCTGGCTGAAGCTTCAGCTACACCATACCTGCATCTTAAGGAATGTCTATTCACTTGAGAGATGAGTGCTATCAGTGAATTCAAGGAAGCTTTGGCTGCATAGTTAGGGATGTCATCTAAATCCTTAGTGGCTTTGTCCGTCAGGGCTAAGGAGTATTTGGACATATGAGTTTGGTAGTTGGTGGCACTAAATGAGAGGGTAGCAGAAGTGTAGACTTTCTTTCCCAACCTCTCCATAGCCTTGCTGTCCTATCAGCAGGGAGGAAAGTAGTTGTAGGAAGGAGCTTGGAGGCCCTAACAGTAGAGATGGAGATAGTGGCAGGATCAGCAGGAGGGCACTTTTTTCAGTCTCAGGGACTTTAGTCTGTCTGCTTTACATAGGGCTGGAGGTTGGGAATCCAGGTTAATGGAGGCTGAGGCAAATGCATCCAGGAATGCTGCTTGAATAGGAGGGATGGCAGAAGGACTGGGAGAGTCCATTTGAATAAGGTCATAAAACCTCTTTTGTACATCAGTCATATCAGAGGACTGTCACTTAGTTTTTACATCTTATTAATAGTTTCCCCAAAGATTAGATCCTCTACAGGGGAATCAGGTTCAACAGAGCCCTCCTCGGGAGACCCATATCCCAGGGGGGATGAGATCTGGGAGGAGTAGGAGAGAGAGTCCTCAGAGGAATCAGACAATTCCTCTTCTTCAGGCTGATCTACCCTCCTTTCAGGGATGAGATGTCTGGGACTAAGGAGGGAAGGAGCAGTGGCAAAGGGTTCTGCAGAAGGCCTAAGGGCTATAAAGTCATTGAACAAACTCTGGCTAAAGGCCTGCCAATCTGGCATACTTTCAGAGGCTGGAGTAAGGCGTCTTGTTTTTGCCTTTTCTTTGAGGGCCTCAAAGGCATCTGGCTTGGGATAGGATTTGGATCAGGTGTCGGGAATGGCAGAGACTGCATCCAACGGGCCCAGAGTGAACGCTGGTCCCCCCCCCGGTGTCTAAGGCAGGCATCAGTAAATCTTCTGTGGACGTGTCATCCGCTCAAGATTATGCGGCTTTCATGGAGGTACCCGCTTTATCGACCCCGGCGGATGCCAGATCCTCAGCCAAGCTGACATCGGCTACAGGCTGAGTTACAGCAGACAGAGGCACTGCTGACGAAGTAGGCCACAAAGACTTGGCCCTCTTCCTAGGTGGTTCCTCCATCCCAAACGCCATTTGTTTCAAGCGGTGATTCTCTAAATACAACTACAAGGCCTGCAAACTGCAACGTAAGGTCTTGGCAACAAACTAAAGGCAAATGGCACAGTTCTTATGGTAGCGTTCCCTGCCTAAATAAAAGAGACACTAGTTATGGGTGTCTTTGTGGGGAATGAACAGACTAACTATAAACAAAGTAGGACTGAAAGAATTCCCAACGGGGTACTTAATCTTTTTTTTCGATCCAACGTCCATGAGAAGCAGGAGCACCTGGCTTACGACTGGCGGCTGAAAAGTTCTGAGGACTGGTGCATGCAGACGTCACTTTTAAGGCCCACGTTCCAGCAGCCACATCAGATGTCTGATGCACCAAGAGGGACTGAAAATCTTTGGAAACCTAGCTGGATGAACTGGAGAGTAAGAAGGGTAAACCTACAAGTAGAATACTGCAACACTGGAATAGCAGGACATTTAAAGCCCAGATCAAACAAGTGCTTAGGGCAGAACAGACATCTGGTGTGGTTCCACTCAATCTGGCAGAAGGAACTTTCTAGTGAAATTCTTAGCTGGTCTCAATCCCTTTCGACACCTCTAATGCAATGATTGTCAGTTTGAGTCTACAGCAAAAACCAAGCTGCAGCAAGATACTCTAACTGCTTTGCCAAAGACCTGATAAAAATTATGTGGTTTCAGACCCAACCACCAAGGAATGATTAGGATAAGCCCTACTATATGAAATTCATGAGGGTCACCATTAGAGGAAAGATGTAGAAGAATCTTGTCAAATAAAGCAGTAGCATTGGGCACATTTTCTTGCAATGCTCTATAACACGGTTGCATTAATAACCTTTGGGACTTCCTATTTCTGGAAGCCAAGGCTGACATGAATGCCTTCCCGGACATCATGGCATAAAGGATTGTTAGCTGGAGCCATTTTCTTTGGACTTTCAAGTTTCACACAGGCACATGTAACAAATTCTCCTGGCTAAAGGCTCAATTAACCTGAGCTACTCTATATTTGGCGTCCTTTGTCAGAGGTCTAGAGTGCTTCTGCTGTAATATAAGGCAAACAAGAAAACAAGTATATTTTGTGATTATTCTGCACTTTTGACCTGTATTTTACCGAACGGCTGCATCCCCCCCCCCTTTTTTTTTTACTGTTTTCCTATTTGTGACTGCTTCATTCTCTGCACTTGATTTGCACTGTACTGATTGATACCTAGATACATCACAGACTAGAATCAGACCTGCTGAATCTAGCAAGTTATCGATGCACCTGAGCATTAAACAAGCCATTTTACAGTAAGAAAGGCACCCCTGCATCTTTGGGGCAGAAGAATGTGGATTAAACATTGTCTGAGCTAGGGATTGCTGGAAGAAGGTTCATTGTGTGCCTTCCTATTGGTAGATTAGCTTAAATAAAAAAGTGTTCAATTTTGCCTGTATTTAAGCCTCGCTTTTACAGTGGAGACATCCTGTACATGCTGGAAAAAAGTGAACTCGTGTGGCAATTAAAACTGAACTCTTTCAGGAAGCCTGGACTAAACTACTACTGTTCACTTAAAAGTGCACTGGAACTTAAGAGAATTGCCACATTGTTTATCTGACTAATTTTATTTTACTCTTCTAGTTGGTTTTAAATACCATGGTAAATCATTTTTAATAGAAGTGTATAATTTGTTTCTATCACCACACTTTTTTTCATTTTTCCACGTTATTTGAAATATTTAATACTGGCTAATTATACAATAATACTTTTTGTAGACAGTTTTTTAGGATTCTTGTTTACAGACCTGAAGTCTAAAAGGACAAAAGCGATCTTTGTTGGAAAGAAGTTATGTACTCACCATAATGTTCCATGTTTGTCGTCCAGTACCTCACCTTCATTTTGCTGGTTGGGGTCGGAACAGAGCATCAGTTCTGACTCAGCCTTGTACTAAAGCTCGAGAGCTATTTGCTGGCTCGAGGGTGCACTCTATCTCATGAAGCCTAGCGGCAGATACCCAGATCTCGTTTGGTAAGACAACAACACTAAACTATCTTCAGATTTGTGTAATTTTAGAAAAAAATACACATATATATGTATACACATGTACAACAAAAGGCACAAATCTTAAAAAAACCCAGAACACAAGAGGGGAACAAGATATTGGCCCACAAGACTCCTCCAAATCATCCAGGAAGGAGGGAGGGACACAATAATGATGGTGAGACACTGGACAACAAACATGGAACGTTATGGGGAGTACATAACTTCTTTGTTATGTTGTCCCATCTTGCCTTCAGTTTGCTGGTTGGGACAGCGTTCCCAACACCTACTTTTTTGGGTGGCTCAACTCTTCAGAACAGCGGAACCAAAGGAAGCCCTGTTCCGTGAGGCCACATATACTTTGTAATGAGTAATAAAGGTATGAGGGTTAACCCATGTGGACGCAACACAAATTGAATCCAAAGGCAGTCTGGCTTGAAAGGCAGTGGAGGTAGACACAACTCTAGTAGAATGCCCTCAAATTTTACCTAGTAGATGTTTATGTTGAAAGCTATAAGCATAAGTGATTGTGTCTAAGCCATTTAAACAATGTAACCTTAGAAACTGGGACTCCTTTTCTGTTTTCTGCAAAGGACGCAAATGGCTGGCAGATTTCCTGAAATCATTTGTTCTATGCAAATAAAAACATAACAATGTACGCCCAGCTGATGGGAGTTTATATTCTGCCTTGTTGCCATACTTTGGGAAAAACACTGGTAGCTCAATGGATTGATTTAGACTAGCTTCAGAACATACCTTAGGTAAGGAAGGATTCATTCTGAAGGAGACTCTGTCTTTATGGAAGATCAAATAAGGAAGACCAACAGACAGAGCTTGTAATTCAGAAACTCTTCTAGCTGAAGTGATGGATACTAGAAAAAAGGTCTTCCAAGATAACTTTAAGGGACAAGAAGCTGGTTCAAAAGGGGGCAATATCAAGGAGGCTAAAACTAAATTTAGATCCCATGGTGATGGAGGTTCTTAGATAGGAAGTCTTAGAAGGAATGTACCCCTTAAAAAGGCTTTGCACAACCTGTGAGAATGTTTGAACCCTTGATTAAAAATTTATGTCAAATTCCAGGATGGCTGAAATCGGAGCTTGAGAGGATCTAATTGTTTTTTATTCGCCCAAAAGGAAAATCTCTTCCACTTACTCGCATAACGTTTTCTTGTAGTGCTTTTGTGTGCAGACACTAAAATATGGCTCACAGCTGGGGATAATTCTGGAAACTTGGCTAAGACTGAAGTGGAGTAACCAAGGTGTGAGCTTGAGAGTTTGGATGGAGAGTCCCGGACTGATGAGTCAAGAGATCCGGTACTGGGTCTAGGATCCAAGGATCCTCCTGTAGATAAGGCCACTGGAAGGGGAACCATATCCGACAAGGCCAGTAAGGAGCAATGAGAATTATCTTGCGACTCAACAGTTTTATTTTTTGGATTACCTTTGGTACGAGGGGAAATGGTGGAAAGGCATTAATAAGTCCCGGGGGCCAATTGTGGACTGTGCATCCCTGGGTGACTCTTCCGATGGGGGGATTAGGGCAAAAAAGCTGCTGCATTTGACATTTATG
Organism: Protopterus annectens; assembly: GCF_019279795.1. Taxonomy (NCBI): domain Eukaryota; kingdom Metazoa; phylum Chordata; order Ceratodontiformes; family Protopteridae; genus Protopterus; species Protopterus annectens. The sequence continues at coordinate 496,716,987 of NC_056738.1, forward strand.
GATGCGGCAAAGAGGTCACAGCACGGCTGGCCCTACTTGTGAAAAATTCTGCTCGCAACTTCCTGATTCAGGGACCACTCGTGCAGCATTAAAATTGCCCCGCTCAGCTTGTCCGCTATCAAGCTGGACTTCCCCAGAATACAAGTCGCAGTGAGAAAGCGTTGAGAAGAAACTGCCCATTGCCAAACTCTCAGGGCCTCTCGACATATGAGGTAGGATCTGGTTCCACCTTGTTTGTTGATGTACCATATCACTGACATGGTGTCTGATTGAATTGCAATTCTCTTCTGGAACACTTGTAACTCCATGAGCACCACTGTTCTCTCCAGGACATTGACGTGCAAATGGTATTCGTGTTCCTGCAAAGTCCCTTGGACAGTGTCTCAGATAATGCCCCCCACACCCTATCTGGGAAGTGTCTGTGGTCACTGTAGCCAGTGGTTGGGAGAGAACAAATGGTCTGCCTATTGTCACCTGTGTAGACTGGATTCACCAACTAAGACCCTTTTTGCATGTGTTCGTTATCAAACTTTTTTTGTGAGACAAGGGCAACTCCTGCATGGACCACTGAGCGAAGAGAAGCCATTGTAGTGTTCTCATGTGTAGGCGGGCTAAAGGAACCAAGGTTATTGCTGCTGCCACTGAACCCAGAACCTTTAGTACAAACTTAACCTCAACCTTCTTTTTTCTCAACAGGACTGACACTTGGCGTAATGTTAGGACTCTTTCTGCAGGCAGTTTTGCTAATATGCTTTTTGTATTTAAATCTGCTCCTATAAAAGTAATACGTTGAGAAGGCAACAAAGCAGATGTTTCAAAATCGACTGCAATGCCTAACCCTGAGCAGAGATGGATTGTAGTGTCCTTTGCTCTGATTAGTAGATGCTCGGTGGTGGCAGTCAGGAGCCAGTCGTCAGTACGAAAAGACCTGGAATCCTAGCGTGACCACTGCCCTGCATTTGAACACCATGGGGGCTGTGGTGAGACCAAAGGGCAGGGCTCTGAACTGGTAATGACTGGCTCCCAGCCGAAAGCGTAGATATCTCCTGGTGCACCTGTTCATTTTGATGCAATAGGGAAGCGTACTATCGAGCACATCCCAACTGTCCTTTCCCAGAAAGTATGGACTGCAGTGTTACCATCCAAAATTTCGCTTTCTTTACTGATTTTAGTCTGCTGCTGTCCAATATTGTTCTCCAAGTCCCCTGTCTTCTTTGGCACTAAAAAAATAGAGTAAATTCTGGATCCTGATTAGTCTGCGGGGACTTCTTGGATGGCTTTTTCTAGCAACCATTGGATTTCTAGGGTTGCTTGATCCCTATGACTGGGTGGTATTGTCTTGGACGGATTTTTGTGGATGGGGTGGATGAGAAAAGGGAAAGCTGTATCCCTTGGATATGATAGACTGTACCCATCTGTCTTTGGTGATGTTTTGCCAGGCTTCTGAGTACAGTGACAGTCCCCCCCGTCCCCGACTGCCTCCAGAGGTGGACAGGCAGGCCTCCTTTCAGGAGGGCTGGAAGGGCTTACCAGAGAATGCATATTTCGCCCTAGTTCTGTGGACCCCCCTCTGCCACGATAACAGCATTTTCAATTATTATTTCCCCCTCTGCCCCTAGGGGACAATTCGCCATGTGCATCAGGCAAAGCTCCTTGTGATTTCTGGAACCACATCTTTCTGCTCTACTGACCCTGGGGTGAAGTCTAGTAGGGGTGGAAAAACACACTCCCACAGCAGACAGAATTTTGCCGTCCTGTTCGCACCTGGTGAGAGTTTCTTTTAACTTTTGGCCCGAACAAGGACGAGCCATCAAAAGATGCTTTAGTAAAGGAAGACTTAAAGGGTTCAGCAAAGCCGCATCCAGGAATATCTCCTCATAGCAATTCCTGTGCCTGATGCCCTACCCGCTCCATCAGCCACATGGAGGAGTTTGCTATGGAGATTAAGGTTGCAATTTGAGTCATTACAGTCTCCGGGAGCGCCTCAACTGTAGCAATTTGGAGGGAATCTACTAGCACCTTGAGGAGATCCCTCTAAAGTCTTGTGAAATGCAAAAGACAATTCAGCGACCTCAGAATAAACGCCACTGAGGAAAACAAGAAGTTATGTACTCACCATAATGTTCGATGTATGTAGTCCATCTCGCCTCACATTCTTACCAGTGGGTTCGGAGCTGAATATCTGCTCAGACTCGGCCGATTTTACTAGCTCGAAGTCTCTCATTGGCTGGGCTAAGTGGGTATCCCATGGTGCACTGCTCCATATTCCCAGATATGGTTTGCTGCGAAAATCATTTGTACTCCATACATACATCACATCCATATAAAAAATAAACTAATCAAGGGGACTCTGTAGACAACCTAACCTCCAGATCCTCCAGGAAGGGGGAAGGTGGGAGGGTAAGTAAGAATGTGAGGAGAGATGGAGTACATACATCGAACGTTATGGTGAGTACATAACCTCTTGATGTTATGTAGTCCTATCTCGCCTACATTCTTACCCGTGGAACAGCGTCCCTAGCACCTACACCCTGGGTGGCTCACAGGAAAATACACCTGAGAACTGTGGAGCCAAAGGAAGACCTGCCCCTGGATACCACGTCCAATTTGTAATGAGAAACAAAAGTGTGAGGAGAAGCCCAAGTAGCTGCAGCACATATATCACCCATTGACAATCTAGCTTGATAGGCTGTGGATGTAGAAACAGCCCGGGTAGAATGTGCCTTGACTGGAAATGGCAGATTGTTACCTCCTGCTTGATAGATGAAAGAGATACAACTGGCTATCCATCTACCCATTCAGTTTTCCAAAAAGGAGACAGAGTTGGTCAGATTTCCGGACATATTTTGTCTGGTGTAGACAGAAGCGTAACTGTCTATGTACATCCAAATTGGTGAAATCTAAATTCTGCCTTGTTAGAAAAGTGGGGAAGAAAACAGGCAACTCAATGGACTGATTCATGTTAGACACGGAAGCCACTTTAGGGAGGAACGAGGGGTTTGGTCTAAGAGAGACCCTATCTTTATGGAAGATTAAATATGGGGGTTTGATGGACAGGGCTTGAATTTCCGAAACCTGATTCGCTGAAGTGATTGCTGTTAAGAATGCTGTTTTCAATGTAAAGAATTTTAATTCACAGGTAGCTGGAGGCTCAAATGGTGGTAAAGTATGGGCTTTACTGAGATCCCAGGGCATGATAGGTTCGGACACTGGGGGACGAAGCAACAGAGTAACTTTAAGGAATGCTTTGCATTGTCTGTGCGCCATGAGACTAGGTTCATTCACTACATGGAAATTAGATATCGCCGCCAGCTGAACTTTGATGGTGGCTGATGCGGACCCCTGATAGAAAAGCATAGAAAAGAACTCCAAAACTGAATCTATTGGAGCTGTGTAAGGATCAATGCCTCTAGTGTGTGCCCAGATAGAGAACCTTTTCCATTTACTAGAATAAATCTTTCTAGTGGATGGTTTATGAGAGGACGATAATGTATGGACCACTTCCTGTGAAACATTATGATGTCTAACTATGGAAGTCGAGTAGCCAGGCTGTCAACTGGAGGGTCATCAGTGAGGGATGAACTGTCCCGTGTGTCAGTAAATCTGGTTGAGGGTCCAGAATCCAAGGAGTGTCCACAATGTATGGTTGAAGAAAGGGGAACCAGACTTGACGAGGCCAGTGTGGAGCAATCAGAATCATTCTGCTTCCCAAGGATTGTGCTTTCTGAATCACCCTTGACAGCAGGGGAAACAGATGGAAAGCATAAAGCAGACCGGAGGGCCAATCGTGAACCAGAGCGCCCCTGGGGTGATTCCCCCTGTGGGGGGGGATCAGCGTGAAGTAGTTGCTGCATTTCGCATTGAGAGGGCTGGCAAAAAGGTTGCAGCAAGGCTGACCCCATCTGCTGAAGATTCATTCTGCAACCAGGCGATTCAGGGACCACTCGTAAGGCATCAGGATAGCTCTGCTTAGCCTGTCCACTATTACGTTGGACTTCCCCAGAATGTGAGTTTCCGCTATTACATTGGACTTCCCCGGAATGTGCGTTGCCACCAGAAACCGTTGGGAAGCTACTGCCCGATGCCACACTCGTACAGCCTCTCTGCACAGAGGGTAAGACTGAGTTCCCCCTTGCTTGTTGAGATACCACAATGTTGTCTGAGTGTATCGCAATTGTCTCTAGAGGAAGAACCTTTTAAAGTGCCTGCAACGCAAGAAGTACTGCTCTCATCTCCAGGACGTTTATATGCAAATGTATCTCGTTGTTCTTGCCAAGTGCCTTGGACTGTCCTGCCAAGATAATGCCCCCCCCCCAACCTGGGAGGTGTCCGTGGTCACCGTGGCAATAGTGACGGGTGGAACGAAGGGCTTTCCCCCATTCAAATTGTTGGTGCACAACCACAAATGGAGGTCCAGCTTGCACCTGTCCGTGAGTAAGATGGGATGAGATAGTGGGAGTCTTTGGAGAGACCACTGAACAAAGAGGAGCAATTGAAGTCTCGTGTAATCTCACTAGAGGAACCAACATGATAGTTGTTGCCATGGTCCCTAAGGTGTTGGAGAATCAGTCTTGCCTTCGCTTGTCTCAGGGGCATCAGCATGTGTATTTGTTGCTGTAATACTGTGATCCTTTCTTGGGGTAAAAATGCTCGCATTCGAATGGTGTCTAAATCTGCCCCTATAAAGGTGACAAGCTGTGAGGGCAATAAGGCAGATTTTTCTCAATTTATTGTTATGCCCAACTGGAGACATAGACTGATGGTAGCGTCCCTGGTTTGAACTAGTTGATGCCTGGTGGGGGTGGTAAGGAGCCAGTCGTCCAGGTACGGAAACACCTGCAATCCCTGACGTCTCAAGTGAGCCGTCACCACCGCCATACATTTGAACACCCTGGGGGCTGTGGTGAGACCAAAGGGCAGGGCTCGAAACTGGAAATGACTGGCTCCCAGCCACAAGCGTAGGTGACTCCTGGATGCTCTGTCCATTTTGACATGGTAGTAAGCATCCTTGAGGTCGATGGAGCACATCCATACCTCCCTCTCCCAACAATGGGAGAATCGATTGTAGTGTGACCATATGGAACTTGGACCTGTGTACGTGATTGTTGAGTTGGCTGAGATCTAGTATGGGTCTCAAGTCCCCTGTTCTTTTCAGCACCAAAAAGAATCTTGAGTAAGTCCCTAATCTAATTTGGTCTGACGGGACACATTGGACAGCTCCTTTCTCTAGCAGCTGCGAGAACTCTAAGGCTGCTTGATCCCTTTGACTGGGTGGTACATCCGGGATTTTTTTGATTGGCGGGGGTACTGAAGAAAATGGAATGAGGTAACCTCTGGAAATTATCCGCAATACCCATCGGTCCTGGGTAATTCTTGTCCAGGCTTCCGGATATAAGGAAATTCGACCCCCGACTGGCTCCGGATAAGCGCAGTCGGGCACACCCTCAGGAATGAGAGTATGGAGAACCACGGAAGGAATCGCTGTCTCCCGAATTGCGGGGGCCCCCTCTGCCTCTGGGGTGACATCTCCCTGAATAACCCCCCTCCCCTGCCTCTGGAGGGGGGGTTTCACCTTGTGTGGCAGGAAAAAAACTCTGATTTCTTGAACCACATCCCCCCTCCCCCGCTGGGCCTTGGGATAAGGCCTAGAAGGAAGGGAAAAACGGACCCCTACGGCAGACAGGGTCTTTCCCTCTTGCTCGCACCTGGTGAGGGTGTCTTTCACTTTGGTCCCAAACAAAGAGGAACCATCAAAGGGGGCGTCAGTGAAGGAAGATTTGAAGGCTTCCACAAAGTGACACAGGCGCAGCCTGGCTTGCCTCCTAAGGGCAATCCCGGAGCTTGCTGCCCTACTCGCTCCCTCGGCAGCATACGAAATGAGACGCATGGATGAATTGACAATGGAGTTGAGGGTAGAGACCTGGGCGTTAGCCGACTGAGCCACCGCCTCAGGAAAGTTACCTGCAAGAGTTTCTCCTAACTTTTAGGAGATCACTCTGGAGCAGAGTGAAATGAGAAGTAATTCAGCGACCGCAAGGTAAAGGTCGCTGATGAGAAGGTACGCTTCACGTTATAGGCCCATGGTCCTAGACTCCTTGTTAGGTGGATGGATGGATGAAGAAGACTCTGCTACTTCCTTCTGGGTGGCTGCTGCCACCACCATAGCATCTACAGGGACACCTTTAGACAGAAACTCTTTGCCCTGGGGGACGGAAAGAAATTTGTTGGGACGCCTGGGCACGGGCTCCACAGAATCAGGATTCTCCCGCACTCTTCGACAAATCAGGTCAAGGAGTTCGAAGGGTGGAGACACCCAGGAGGCGGAGGGTTGAGCACCGAAAGCCTTAAGGAATACTGATTCTTCCTCGGAAGGGGCTTTGGAAGGCCAGTCACCTCTTTGTTTTAGTATCTCCACGATATCGAAGAAGGAAACGTCATCAGAGGATGACTTGGGGGAACCTCTCCGATTCCTCGATGTCAGTATCAGAGGTGAAGGACTCGTCTTGGGAGTCTATGTGCTTCCTCTTGCACGTTTTCTTTCTGGGGGACTCCAGGCACCAACTCTGAGGGACCCTCAGAAATTTGGGGACCATTCGTGGGGGTATCCCTAGGCTCTGGTGCTTTGCTGTCCATGGATGGGTGGTGAACAGAAGCTCTCACCGGAGTGGTGGGGGACAGAGTGATCGATCCGCCTGATGTAACTGACCACCTGGCCAGCACGGTCCGCATAGCTTTGAAGGCCCCCCCCCCCCCCGAGTCCGAGGAGCGACCAGTCTCCGAGGTCTGGACAGGAATCTGAGTTCCCAGAGCCGAAGCACCGAGAGGGAGACTCGGAACCGAAATAAGTGCAGAGATGCCCCCCTTGGGCCCGACCGAAGAGTCTAGAGTCCCAAACCCCGATGACTGAGCCGACGGAGTCGGAGCCGATGGCAGTACCGATGGAGCCGAATGGGGCATCGGAACCGGCCTAGAAACATCACGCGGCGCGGAACACTCTGGCTCCGAAGACAGAGATGGGCTTGGAGGAGGAATGATCAAAGAAGGTGTCGGACGGGCTCCGGAGCAGAATGGGTTGGAGCCGAAAAATTTTGCCAAAACCGGTGACTGGAGGAGCTTCTGAACCACCCTATCCACATCCGAAACGGTCCTAGAGGATTTGGAGGACAGGGGTGGAGAATGCGATCTCCTCTCAGAAGTAGGTTTGATACTAGGCTATCGGCTCCTAGGAAATTCCGAAACAATTGGAGCCGACGCCGGTTCCATAGATATCGATCCTTCCTGGGGGCCCTGAGGACAGTGGAGCCGAGGAGGTCGAGGCAGTTTTAGTCATCTTCTCCGGAGGCTCCGATAAAGCTGACTGAGCCGGAGATCTCTTTTTGACTTGCCAGATTTAGACCTGCCACTGGAAGCCGAATCCATAACCTCTTCAAAGAAGGGTTTCAAAAGTCCCTTTAAGATTAGTTTATTTTTTCTCTCTTGGAGAACTCTAGGGCTGAAAGCATGACAAAAGCTGCAGGAATCCTGCAGATGGATGGCTCCTAAGCAGTAGACACAAATGGAATGTCCATTGGTTATGGACATTTTGTACCCACATTTTGAACACTTAAATCCCGAAGGTTTATGCTCCTTCGTATCCTTAGACATTTTAACTGCTGCGCCCACAACACAAAACCAAGTCAATACAAGAACAGGCGTTCACTCTATAAAGGCTGTAACGACACTGAGGTAAACACCAAAGCCGCGATCAAACTGCACACAACTCTAGCACAATTTCAACAAAGGAACAGGAGAGGGTAGCCAAAACCACTAATTTAAACAGTTTGGTAAACACAGAAGGAAACAGAGGAGAACTAGGCCCTCTACCTGAAACAGGCCTAGCCCAGGGAACAGTAAGAGGGATACCACACAAAGACTCACAAAAATTCACAACAACCAAGCCTAACACACCAGACAAAATTAGACAGCTTTAAACAATAGCTATGAAAATAGCTTTTGATTGAATCAAATTTCTCTTAAATCAAGAAAAGAAGGTACTTAGCCACAGCCAAGTGAGACCACGTCCTAGCTACACGAGCGGCAAACGAGATCTGGGGATATGGAGCAGTGCACCATGGGATACCTACTTAGCCCAGCCAATGAGAGACTTCGAGCTAGTTAAATCGGCTGAGTCGGAGCCGAATCCACGGGTAAGAATGTAGGCGAGATAGGACTACATAACATCTTACGCTTCCCATATCTGGCCATCATTCGAGATAATTAGCTTGGCGGATGGACAGACAAGGAAGTTTCAGCTAATTCCTTGTTGGTGGCCGCAGCCAACACCATAGCATCCAACACCTTTTGAAAGAAACTGCTAGCCATCGGGGCAGTGCTAAACTTATTTAGCCTCCTTGGAACAGGGTCACCCATCTCTCTAGAGCCCCATGCTTTTCGACTGACTACCCCCAGTAGTTTGTCAAAAGGCAGACACACCCAAGAGGTGGAGGGTCGAGAGCAGAATGCCGCTAGGTAAACAGACATCCTCAGAAGGGGATACGGACTTCCATTCACCCTGCTGTTTAAGGATTTCAAAGATGTCTGAAAAGGAGATATCCTCAGAGGGTGAACGTGGGGACCCTTCTAAATCCTTTCAGTCTATCTGACATTACAGACTCGGGGGAGTCTATATGCTTCCTCTTGCATGTACGCTTCCAACAGATCTCCTCAAAGAGATGCTCTGGGGAGGACTTGGAAGAAAATGTCCCACACGAAGGGGTAACCTGAGGCATGGGCTCCCTGTGCCTGGGCTGGAGTGGAGGTTGACAATGGTCCCCGCAAGTGAAGTGTGTCCAGAGCAGAGAGTAGAGGAGACTCAGAGGAAAGCACACTCATTACCTCGAAGGCACCTCGATCCTTGCCCGAGAGAGTCTCTGGTTCTGAGGAATCCAGAGATCTCCCCCGAACCAAGGACGAGGGCTCCAAGGCCGATGTTGGTGCCGAACTTACCTATGCTAAAGTTTTGAGTAAGAGAGCCGGGTCCGTGCAGACTCTCCAACATGGAGCCAACAGGAGAGTGTCGGCTCCCGGATACTTCGGAAGAGATCAGAGCAGACATCGGTACCGAAACTCCAGATGTGGTTCTCGGAAAAGACTGTTCCACCACTACGACCTCCAGACACTCTGGCTCTGAACTCTACCAAGTCAGAGGAAGAACAACTGGTACAGAAGAAACTGACTTCGGCTCCACATCCTTTTGGGCTGGGCAGAATTTTAGCGAGGGCCGGGTGTCTTGAGCAACTTCCACACCACACGCTCCATGTCATCATCCGATAAACTCCTAGATTACCTGGAGGAGCACACACAGGACTTGTGGCTACCAGCCACAGACTGTAGCAAGGGGGATTGCGGCACAAAGCGTACATGCTCCAAGGACAATGACCGGTCCCCTGTTTTTTTTCTCTTGGATGGTTCTGAAGTAACTGGTGGAACCGAAGGAAATTTGACTTTCTCTGATCCGACAGACTTTGGATCAGAGACAGCGGTAACTAGAGTAAACCGCTTAGTCGTCTCAGAAGCCGGAGCCAACGGTGATTTTGAAGTTGAAGGCTGCTGTGAGGCTTGTTCAAAGGGTCCCTTAAAAAGCCTTCTAATAAGTTAAATCTTATGCTCCTGCACCCTTGCACTAAATGCATGACAAACAGAAAAGTCCTGCAGGTGCACTGTCTCTAAACAATAGACACAGCTGGTACGTCCATCCGTGATGGACATTGTGTACAGGAATAACATTTTTTAAAACCTGAATGCTTTTGAGAATTTCAAACTGAAACGACGTACTACTCAAACCGAGGAGACACCTCTAAATTAAACAACTCTCTTTAAACCAACAGTAGTACGGGAAGAAGCTCTCTAACGTAAACGGGCTGTACAAAAAGAAAGTACAGTTGTGTACACTAACCATAAATGTATATGTTAGAGTGTATTCACTGTTGCAGTCACCACACTTGGGTTATCTGCTTGCAGGTACCCTCAGCCGGCCAGAGTCTTGGGATTTCTGCGTCGGATGCGGTCACCTATTCCATGACGTCACAACGCCATCAGTTTTTCCTTGCTCAAATGTCAGGAGCGCCCAAATCAGGAAGCTATTACATGGTGTGGAACACCTCCAGTAAAAATTAAATACCCCTGTCATAAAATATGGCCAAAAAACAGATGGGTAGAAAGTACAGAAAGGACCGGGGGCTGGAGGGAGGGAAACCAGGACTGCAACACTGAATACACTAAAACATCTACATTTATGGTGTGTACACAATTGTACTATGTTCTTCGTGTTTCACTGCTGCAGTCATCACACTTGGGTTGATTCCTAAAGCTGGGGAAGGGTGGAGGCAGTCAAGAAGTGTTAGAGCTGGGCTAGTAGGCCTTGCAAGACTGATGTAGCAAAGCCAGCTCTGGATTTAGAAAAGATGAGCAACTGGTAATGCTTGGTGAAGGTGTGCACATAAAGTACAGCTGTGTACACTTACCATAAATGTAGATGTTGGTGTGTATTCACTGTTGCAGTCATTACATTTGGGTTATCTGCCTGCAAGTAGCCCCCAGCCAGCCTGAATATCATAGTATTGGATCCTGCGTCAGATGCTGTCTCTTCTTCCAGGAAGTCAGGTCGTCAGGGGTATAAAGCATGCAGCCGATGCCATTACATCCATATTTCTTGCCCCAGATGTCAGGTGCCCCCATAATGGGAAGCAATTATATACAAGGTTACACCTCCAACAAAAAGCAAATACACCAGAAAGCTGAAATACACTAAACAAGAAGAAAGGTATAGCCAAGAGAAGTCAGGGGGCTGGAGAGAGGGTAACCAGAACTGCAACAATGAATACATTCGAACATCTACATTTATGGTAAGTATACACAACTGTACTATGTTCTTTGTGTTTCACTGCTGCAGTCATTATATATGGGTAGATTCCAAAAGCTAAGGAAGGGAGGAGGCAATTAGATAGCATTAGGACCATCTATAAGGCCCTGCAAGACTGCAGTGGCAAAGCCAGCTCGGGATTTAGAAAAAACTGGCAAGTGGTAATGTCTGGTGAAGGTATGTACAAAACTTTAGGTAGCAGCTTCTAGGATGTCCCTGGTAGGGACACCACTGAGAAAGGCTGTAGAGGTAGATGCAGCCCTGGTTGAATGTGGTCTTATCCCTTGTGGGGTAGGTTTTTCCATGGTGTTTATAGCAGAAATGAACACAAATGCCCATCCACTTAGAAATGGTTTGCTTTGAAATGGCCTTCCCCTCTGCCCCGGCAGCAAAAGCAACCACCAGCTGTTCAGATTTCCTGAGAGGCTTAGTCCTGTCCAAGTAAAATCTAAGCTGTCTGTGCACGTCCAAGGAGTGCAGTATTCGCTCCCCTTTGTTCTGTGGATTAGAAAAGAAGACTGGCAAATGAGTGGAATGATTAAGGGCCACACTGCATACCACCTTGGACATAAAGGAGGGATTGGTCCTGAGGGACACCCTGTCCACATGAATAATGATGAAAGGCTCCACTACCATGAGGGCCTGTAATTCAGACAACCTTCTTGCTGAAGTGATGGCTAGAAGGAAGGCTGTTTTCCAAGAAAGGAATTTCAACTCCATTTCCAGCTGGCTCAAAGGGAGGTAGAGTGAGCTTTTCCAATACAAAGTGAAGGTCCAAGGGTGGAGGTAGGGACTCTCCTGGGTGGTCTTAAGTTTTGAGCCCCTCTGAGGAATTGCTTCAGCAGTGGATGAGAGAAGAGGGGTGGCTCTGTATTATGAGCTGAAATGGCCGCTGCATGAATTTTGATGGAAGAAAGGGAAAGACCCTTGTGAAGCACCTCAGTTAAGTATTGAAGAATGTGTGGTAAATTTGACACTACTGTGTCAATCCCCTATGTTTGGCTGCAGGAACAGAATCTTTTCCATTTTCAGAATAGGATTTTCTAGTGCTAGGCCTCCTTGCCTCTAAAATGACATCAATCACTTACTTACTGAGGGATGGTAATGGAGAGATCATGTAATTAGCCAGGCTGCAAGGTTCAGGGTTTGAAACTGTGGTTGCAGAATCTGGCCCTCCTGCTGGGACAGCAGGGCAGGGGTCTGAGACAGGTGCCATGGTTCCAGAAGTGACACTGCGCAAGAGGGGGTGCACCAGTATTGGCATGGCCAATCTGGTGCAATAAGTATTGTCCTTGGTTTGTCCTGTTTGATCTGTAGTAGCACTTTGGAGAGGAGGCAGAGGGGGAAAAGGAATAAACTTTCCAGGTGAAGGACAGGGCCATCCACTTTCCAAGCTAGTCTGCGGGGAGTCCTTGTGCAGAATTTGTCCAATTGGTAATTCTGAGGGGAGGCAAACAGGTCCATCTCTGGGCTCCCGCCCCCAATTGTTTCTCAAAATGTTAATATAGTACAATTGTGTACACTTACCATAAATGTAGATGTTTGAGTGTATTCACTGTTGCAGTCATCACATTTGGGTTATCTGCTTGCAATAGCCCTCAGTTGGCCTGATTAACAAAGTCTTGGGTCCTCCGTCGGTTGCTGTCCTGTCTTCCGTGACGTCAGGTCATCAGAGGTATAAACACATGCAGCCGACACCATTACATCAGTTTTTCTTGCCCCAGATGTCAGGTGCCCCATAATGGGAAGCAATTAAATCTATAAATATACAAGGTTATACCTCCAACAAAAAAAGCAAATACACCAAAAAGCTTTTGAGCATAGTAAAGGAGAGTAGAGGTACAGCCAAAACAAGTAAGGGGGCTGGAGGGAGGGTAACAAGGACTGCAACAGTGAATACACTCTAACACCTACATTTATGGTAAGTGTACACAACTGTACTATGTTTTTTTGTGTTTCACTGTTGCAGTCATCACATTTGGGTTGATTCCCAAAGCTAAGGATGGGAGGAGGAATTAAGATAATATTAGGACCAGCTATAAGGCCCTGCAAGACTACAGTGGCAAAGCCAGCTCTGGATTTAGAGAAAATTGGTGGATGGTAATGTTTGGTGAAAGTATGTACAGAACTCCAGGTAAAAGCTTCTAGGATGTCCCTGGTAGGGACACCTCTGAGAAAGGCTGTAGAGGTAGATGCAGCCCTGGTTGAATGGGGTCTGATCCCCTGTGGGATAAAGTTTTCCATGGTGTTTGTAGGAGAAATTAATGCAATGGCCTATCCATTTGGAAATGGTTCGCTTTGAAATAGCCCTCCCCTTCTGCCCCTGTAGCAAATGCCACCAGCAGCTGGCCAGATTTCCTTTGAGGTTTAGTCCTATCCAAGTAGGATCTAAGTTGTCTGTGCACATCTAAGGAGTGCAGTATCTGTTCCCCTTTGTTCTGTGGATTAGAAAAGAAGGTTGGCAAATGAATGGTCTGATTAAGGGCCACACTGTATACCATCATGGGCATGAAGGAGAGATTGGTCCTGAGGGACATCCTGTCCGCATGTAAGATGATGAAAGGCTCCACTGCCATGAGGGCCTGTAATTCAGATACCCTTCTTGCTGAAGTGACTGTTAAAAGGAAAACTGTTTTCCAAGAAAGGAATTTTAAGCAGCTGACTCGAAAGGAGGAAGAGTGAGTTTTTCCATTACAAAGTTAAGGTCCCAGGCTAGAGTTGGAAGTCTCCTGGGTGGTCGTAGATTTTTGGCCCCTCTGAGGAACTGCTTGAGCAGTGGATGAGAGAAATGGGGAGGTTCTGTGTTATAAAGAGCTGAAATGGCTGAGTAGTGAATCTTGGAGGAGAAAGACAGGCCCTTGAGAACCATCTCAGTTAACTCATTACATCTGAGTGTTCCTCCAGGCATCTTCTGCAGTTAACTCCTACTGCTCCTCTAGGCGTCAAATATTGATTGTTCATATTCGCATTAATAATTCCAAAACCATGTTACTTACAAGGTACCAGGATATTTTGTCTCGAAGCATATGGGATGGCAAACACAACTGTATTGATATTTGACTTCTCTCAATGAGGATTTTCTAGAACTGTAAGGTAATAACTTCATTTTTTTAAAGGCATAAGCCATGCCAACTAGGAGTTAAATGCACACACACAAGAGCTGTACCAGAGGGAATGAGTTAAGTATTGTAAAATCTGAGGTAAATTGGGCACTGCTGTGGTCATCCCTTGAGATTGGTTCCAGGCACAGAATAGTTTCCATTTTTCAGCATAAGATTTTCTAGTACTAGGCCTCCTTGCCTCTAAAATGATATCCATCACTGGTTTACTGAGGGATGGTAAAGGAGAGATTATGTAATTAGCCAAGCTGCTAGGTTCAGTGTTTGAAGCTTAGAGTGCAGAATCTGGTTCTCCTACTGAGACAAAAGGGTAGGCGTCTGAGGCAGGTGCCATGGGGCCAACAGTGAAGCACTGCGCAAAAGGGGGTACACCAGTGTTGGCGTGGCCAGTCTGGTGCAATCAAAATCGTCCTTGGTTTGTCTTGTTTGATCTTTAGTAGTACTTTGGAGAGCAGAGGCAGAGGAGGAAAGGCATAAACTGATACGTTATTCCAGCTGAAGGACAGAGCATCCACTTTCCAAGCTTGTTTGTGGGGAATCCTTGTGCAAAATTTGTCCAACTGACAGTTCCGAGGGGAGGCAAACTGGGCATCCCCATTTGCTTGTCAACATGTTGAAAATCCTTTGTTCCAGTTTTCACTCGTGTGGGTCCATGAGGTTCCAGCTTAGTTCGTTTGCCAGTGTATTTAGTTTTCCAGGCAGGAATTGAGCTTGTAGAAGCACTTGGTAACTCAGGGCTGTGTTCCACAATGAAATGGCTAGTCTGCAGAGGGGGTAAGAGTGTGTAAACCCCTGCTTGTTTATGTACCACACAACAGAGGTGTTATCCGTCTTTACCATTAATTGTCCTGCAAGAAAGTGGTCTTTGAAGGCTGCCAGAGCATTCTGTACAGCTAACATTTTTTTTTGACTGATATGGTGCATTTCACTTGGGTTCCATTTGCCCTGAATGCACTTCCCTGCCAGGTGAGCCCCCAATGCATAGTCGGATATGTCAGTTGGGGTTTGGGCAGCAGGGGTAGTGTGAAAGGTAGTTCCTTGTTTTGGTGGCAGGCCTCTGCCCACCAAAGAAACTCTAAGCGTAGGCAAGGTATGATAAGAATCCTTGCTTCTAGATCCTAAGAATGTTGACACCATAGGCTTTTTAGATACCACTGTAGTTTCCTCA
>NC_056738.1:496744673-496762173 GCF_019279795.1 Protopterus annectens
TCAGGATAAATTTGTATGCTTCTTTGTCTGCAGAATGCAATTACTGGTGCCAGGCACTTTGTAAAAACCCTGGGCGCAGTAGATAAGCCAAAGGGCAGTGCAGAGAATTGGTAATGCAAAAAACCTGCCTTGAAGCAGAGGCATCTTCTGCACGATTCCCTTATTGGGATATGCAGTTATGCCTCTTAATTCTAGTCACTAACCAAGCGTTCCTGCCCAGCATAGGCAGTAGCTGTTGTAAAGTCAACATTCTGAATTTTGGAATGTCCAGGAATGCGTTCAAAATCGATAAATCTAGTATTGGACGCCAGGCATGGTCTTTTCTGGGTACAAGGAAAAGGCTGGAATAAAAACCTTGTCCTTTTTCCTTTTCTGGTACTGGTTGAATACCCCCCATATCCATGAGGGACATAACTTGTTTCTGAGCCTCTGCCCACTGATTTTATGGCAGATCTGGCCAACTATTTGGAATTGGCAAAGTATGGAAATTAAATCTGTACCCCTGGGATACTATGTTTAATACCCACTTGTCCTGGGTAATTAACTGCCAATTTTGAGCATGAAGTGCTAACCCCCCCCCCCCCAAAAAGGGCTGCCAAAAGATAAGTGCTTGGTGAAGGTAGAGGGAAAGTCACTGAGACTGCTTACTGTAGGGTTGTGCTTTGTTTTCTCCAGATTTGGAGGTGTAGGGACCCCACTGCTTTGACCTGTAAGAACCATGTGATCGGTATCTAGAGCTTTTTGAACGCCTGGATTTGCCTTGAGAGGCTCTGTTGGACACAGGAAAGGAAGAATTTTTAGTAGGCCAGTACCTAATGAACCTGGGTGGCTGCATTTGTAAGAAAATCTTTTACAGTTTGCATAGATTTAGCTTGGTCTTCCATTTTCTTTAAAACCTCTTCTGCCTTACTACCAGGGTGCATCCAACAATTTAGCGTTAACATGATCATACAGATTGTGCTCCTTGAGCCAGGCATGCCTTCTAATCACAGATCCAGTTACTGTGGCCCTGCAAGAGGCCTCCAAGGAATCAAAACTACATTGCAAAGTATGCTTTCCAACCTGTTCTGTATAGTAACCAGCAGATTACCCAAATGTAATGACTGCAACAGTCAAACACGAACATCTATCTTGCTTTTGAGCCTCTGCCCACTGATTTGGGTGTAGGTCTGGCGAACCGTTTGGGGTTGGTAAAGAGTGGAAGTGTAATCTGTATCCTTGGGAAACTATTTAAAACCCATTTGTCTTGGGTAATGAGTTGCCAGTTTTTTGCATGTAGGGTGATCTTTCCCCTAAAGGAACAGTCAATTGAGCAGGGCTTGAAAGGTTTAAAGTTACGTCACTGTGACTGTTTACAATATGGGGAGTGTCTTACTACTCCCAGCTTTGGAAGTGGGAGCCCCCACTGCTTAGGCCTGTGGGTACCTTGGGACTGAAGCCTGGGTGGTCTGCTGGTTCTGGGTTTGGACTGAAGGCCTGGAAGAGGCAGGAAAGGACCAATTCCTAGAAGGGCAGTGTCTACTACATCTGGGAGGCTGTACTTGCAGGAAATCTTTAACAGTTTGCATAGATTTAGCTTTTTCCTCCATCTTTTTAAGTACTACTTCTGCTTTGTTGCCAAATAGGCGGTCTTGGTTTAAGGGAGCATCCAGTAATTTAGCTTTAACAATCTGGCAAAGATTGCTCCTTAAGCCAAGCATGCCTTCTAAGTACAGACCCAGTGATGGCAGCCCTGCAAGATGCCTCTAGTGAATCAAAACCACACTGCAAAGTATGTTTTCCAACTTGTTCAGCAGAATGCATTAAATCCTGTAAATCTTTATTTTCAGCACAATCAGGAATCATCATTTTATGTTTATGCAATCCAATAATATGATCCTGATACTTTAACATATGAAACTGGCGGTTTAAGGCCCTAATGGCCAAAGTCGCAGAAGTGTATACCTTCTTACTCAATCTGTCCAGGGCCCTGGAATCTCTATTAGAGGGGGTAAAGGTTTTTGGCAGTAGTAGCCATAATGCCTTTGGGTCCCTGTGAAATGGTCTCAGGATCCGCAGTAGGATTCTTACAGAGGAACTTGAGAGAGTCAGGTACTGCAATACCAATCAGGTTTTCAGGGCGCCGGAGGCAAGTGTCAAGGGCCAGGCTAGATTCCAAGAAGGCATCATCTACAATGTCCAGTACAGGAGGCATAGCTAAAGGCCTGTGTTGAAGTAGGAGTAAGAATTTCCTAAGCCTCTTTTTGGAGTCAGAGTAAAGTACAGTTTTGTACCTACCATAAATGTAGATGTCCGAACTGGATAGCATCTGCAGTCATAACAAATGGGTTGTCCTGTCGTCAGGCAGCCCTTCGGTCGGCCGGATTCCAAAGTCTGGGTCCGGCTTCGGCTGATGTCGCACTTCACCCGACGTCATCACTGCTGGTCTTCGGGTATAAAGGCATTAGCCGACGCCATTTTCCTCAGTGTTTCTTGCCCCAGATGCCAGTTGCCCTCTTGGAAGGCTAAATTTTGGATAAATGCCAATGTTTCCAAAAAGGTATAAGGCAAACAAAAAATAAGCATGTATATACATATATACAAACAAATACACCATAAGAGACTCACCCCCAGCTAGCTATTAGGAGGGTAAATACCCTAGGAGTACCACAGAGGGGAAGGAGGGTGGGTAATCCTGACTGCAGATGCTATCCAGTTCGGACATCTACATTTATGGTAGGTACAAAACTGTACTATGTCCTTCATGGATGCATCTGCAGTCATAACAAATGGGTAGAATACCATAGCCAAACTAGGGGTGGAGGAGAAAAAATTATGGTGTAGTTAGGATCCCTTGCAGTACAGCAGTGGCAAACCCTGCTCGGGATCTAGAGTATAGAGATAAATTATAATGCTTGGCAAATGTATGCACGGAGGTCCAAGTAGCCGCCTCAATAATGTCCTTGGTTGCCACTCCTCGTACGAAAGCTATGGTAGTGGCTGTAGCCCTTGTAGAATGAGGTCTTATGTTCTGTGGAATTGGTTTTCCATGGTAGGAGTAACAGAATCTTATGCAATTTCCTATCCATTTGGAGATTGTCTGTTTGGAAATAGCTTTTCCTTCCCTTCCTGTTGCATAGGCTACTAAAAGCTGGTCAGTTTTTCTGTTACTTTTGGTTCTGTCCAGGTAGTAGCGTAACTACCTATGTACATCCAAGGTATGTAGCAGTCTTTCCCCCCTGTTCTGTGGATTGGGAAAGAAGGTAGGTAGGTGGATTGCCTGGTTTAAAGACACTCTGGATACCACCTTAGGCATAAATGTAGGATTAGTTCTCATGGACACCCTATCTTGATGGAAGATTAGGAAGGGTTGCACTGCCATTAAGGCCTGTAGTTCCGAAACCCTCCTTGCTGAGGTAATTGCCAGTAGGAAAGCAGTTTTCCATGACAGGTGTTGCAGATCTGCTGTTGCTGCTGGTTCAAACGGAGGGAGTGTCAACTTTTCTAGCACAAAGTTCAAGTCCCATGCTGGTAATGGTGGTTTCCTAGGAGGTTTTACATTCTTGATCCCTCTGAGGAACTGCCTGAGTAGAGGATGTGAAAAGACAGGTGGATCAAGCTGTATTCTGCTGAAATAGCTGATGCATGTATCTTGATGGAGGAATAGGACAGGCCTGTATGTAGAAGCTCTGCCAAGTACTCCAGAATGTTAGCAATATCTATGTTCGACACATCTTTTCCTCTTTCAGTACTCCAAATGACAAACCTTTTCCATTTTCCTGCATAGTTCCTTCTTGTTGAAGGTCTGCGGGCTTCAAGGATAATGTCTTTAACCCTTTGGGAAAGGTCTGGGTTAGTTGCTGCTATGTGATGTTCCAGGCAGTCAGTTGCAAGGTTTTTAGGTTTGGATGCATGATGTTGTAGTTGTTCTGAGTTAACATCAAAGGCATCAGGGTATTGACCACATTCTCTCCCGAGACATGCTCCTCAGCAACGGGTACCAGTGTTGTCTTGGCCAATTCGGAGCTATTAGGATTATCCTTGGACGTTCCTCTTTGATTTTCAGTAGTACCTTGTGCATCAAGGGAAGAGGTGGAAATGCATATGCTGTTAGGCCTTTCCAGCTGAAGGATAGAGAGTCCACTTCCATGCAAGTGGGTGGAATGTCCTTGTGCAGAATTTTTTGAGCTGGTGATTGAGTGGGGATGCGAATAGATCTATTTGTGGCATTCCCCATTTCTTTGTGATGGCCTTGAAGATGTCCGGGTGTAGCATCCATTCGTGAGCATCCGAGGTGGTTCTGCTTAACATGTCTGCTAGGGTGTTCTTTTCCCGGCACAAATATTGCCTGTAACTGGATGTTGTAGCTGAGAGCCAGATTCCAGAGGTCCAAAGTCATTCTGCATAGGGGGTATGAATGAGTGCCTCCCTGTTTGTTGATGTACCACATGACTGTGGTGTTGTCTGTCCTTATCATCAAATGGCCTTCTTTGAGGAATGGTCTGAATTTTTGGATTGCCAGTTTTACTGCCAGCATTTCTTTTTGGTTTATGTGTAGGTGCAGCTGGTCTTGAGTCCACAATCCTTGTATGCATTTGTCCAGCATGTGCGCCCCCCATCCTAGGTCTGAGGCGTCCGTTGTGATGGTTTGGCTTGCTCGAACGTTGTGGAAGGGTAAGCCTGGGTTTGACTGGCATGCTTGAGCCCACCATAGGAACTCCTGTTTTAGGCATGGGATTAGTGTTTCTAAGCTGTGCCTGTGCTGAGACCATAAATTCTTTAGGTACCACTGTAGCTTTCTCATATGCAGTCTGGCATGTGGGACCAAGATTATGCATGATGCCATGAAGCCCAAGGCCTGCAGAACTCTTCTTGCTGTTAGTTTGTTCTGCTTTGTTAATGCCAAGAAGTAAAGAGGCAGTTCTTTTTGTTTTTCTGCAGTTAGGAATGCCATTTGTTTTACTGTGTCCAATTCCGCGCCCAAGAATGTTCTTGTTTGGGATGGTATCAGCCTTGACTTTTGTAAATTGACTGTGTATCCCAGGGCTTGTAGCAAGTAAATGACCCTTTGTATATCTGTTGTCAGCTTGCTTTTGTTGTCCGCTTGTAACAGGCAGTCCAGGTATGGATAAATTTGGATTCCCTGTAGTCTGCAGTGAGCGATTACTGATGCCAGGCATTTTGTGAATACTCTGGGCAATAGATAAGCCAAAGGGCAATGCTGAGAATTGATAATGCTCTGATCCTGCAAGAAATCTGAGGTATCTTCTGCAATTTGGTCGAATGGGGACGTGCAGGTATGCCTCCTTGAGATCTAGAGTTACCAGCCAACACTCCTTGCCCAGCATGGGAAGAAGTTGCTGTAGGGTCAGCATTTTGAATTTTGGGACAATGATGTATGTGTTTAAGACGGACAGGTCGAGAATAGGTCTCCAACTTCTCTTTTCTTGGTACTAGGAAGAGTCTGGAGTAGAATCCTTTGCCCTGTTCTGTTATTGGTACTCTTTCCACAGCTCTCATCCTTGTTAATTTCGCTATCTGCTGTAGAGCTTCTATTTTTTGATATGGAGGTAGGTTTGGCATTCCTCTTTTTACTGGTAAGGTGTGGAAGTGGAACCGGTAGCCTTGGTCTATGGTTTGCAAAATCCACTTGTCTTTTGTGATATAGTGCCAATTTTTCGAAAATAAGGCTAACTTTCCGCCTAAAGGTGCTGCTATTTGTTCCCTGGTAGGCGGTGTCAGAGCCAAGTCACTGTGATTGTCCTGTTGCAGTGGCAGTGGTTGTATCTGTGCCTCGGTTATTGCCTTGCCACTGTCGTCCTCTGTAGGCACCTCCTCTGGATTGATTTCTGCCTCTAGAGCCGCCTATTCCTGCCCCTTTGGGATTTTGTGGAGTCTGGAAAGGACCAATTTTTGGCAGGCCAGTTCCTGCTAAACCTTGGGGGCTGAACCTGAAAGAAATCTTTAACCGTTTGTACAGATTTTGCCTTTTCTTCCATTTTCTTCATTACTTGCTGGGCAGGTGTACCAAATAGACTGGCCTTATCCATAGGAGCATCTAACAGCTTTGCTTTAACATGATCCGTAAGACCTGTTCTTTCAACCATGCATGCCTTCTTATCACTGTGCCAGTCATGGCTGATCTAAATGAAGCCTCCAGTGCATCATAGCCACATTTTAAGGAATGGTTACTAACCTGTTGGATGTTATTCACCATTTCTAATACATATTTCTTATCTAAGGATTCATCAGAGGACAGTTTTTTAGTTAACTGATCAAGCATAAACTCTTGGTATTGGATCATATGAAACTGACAGTTTAAAGCTCTAGCTGAGAGAGTAGCAGAGGTGTAAACTTTTTTCCCCCATCTCTCTAAGGACCTGGATTCCCTTTGAGGGAATAGGGTTTTTTGCTGTGGTCGAGGCTACTGCCTTAGGCCCCTGGGATATAGTTTCGGGATCTGCAAGTGGGGCCTTGTATAGGTGGTGAGTGTCTGGCACCCTGTAAAATCTATCTGGTTTGGCAGGGGCTGGAGGTAAAGAATCAGGAGCAGTGCAAACATCATTAAATGCATCATCCACAACAGGCAGTACAGGAGGTATAGCTAAGGGCCTATGTTGTGGTAAGTGCAGAAAAGTCCTAAGCCTTTTTCTTGAATCTGAGAAATGTTGTCCCTGCCATTGGAATTGTTCTCTCATGGCATGTAAGGTTTCCCCAAAGGAAAATTCCTCTGGTGGAGAGGCAGCTGGAATGGATTCTTCAGCATCGGAATCTTCATAAGTAGAAAAGGAGCCTCTGGCTGGTCTGTAATGTCTGAGTCATCCAGAATCATCAGAGGACACTGGCTCTGGGGGCTCTGCTCTAGGTCTCTTTCTGGGGCTGCGAGGCCCTGTCTGGGTGAGATTGGGATCCCCTAATTAAGGATATTAAATCTTCTGCCAGAGTAAGCATTTGTGAACTTGAAGTGGGCCTGTGTGAGGGGGGCTTAACAGGCACTGATTTAACAGATTTGGCTGCTTTAGCCCTGGCAAAGGCCTTAATAGACATGGCTGCAGGAGGCCTAGCAGCACCACGTGCTGGGGTAGAGACATCCAAAGGGATGGTGTCTGATAAATCACTAGGAACCACAGTTGTAGGCAAAATTTCTGAGGCCGATTCAACTAAGGTAGGAGGAGTCTCAGTAGTAGTCATGGATTCGGCTGAAGATTGACCGGTTTTCTCGGTTTCGGCCGAAACCGAGACACTCGCGGCTTGCTTAACCGTGGTTTCGGCCGAAACCACGGACCGCGAGTGTCGGTCTTTTTCTTTGCGTTTTTTAACAATTTGGGTAGTCTGAGGATCCGACGGCATAATGTACGCAAAATCTGAGCCGAAACTTCAGCAAACTCCGACCGACGCCTAAGCGTTCGTCGGTTGAAGGAAGCACAGGCCGAACAGGCTGCTACGTCGTGGTCTGGGCCTAAGCAAGGCAGACAGTAAGAGTGGAAATCTTTATGAGGTATTTGTTTCCCACAAGTTAAACAGTTATTGACTTTTTCTGACATCGGCTGAGGCAAGAAAGAGTCCCCAACGGGGTACTTAGCTTTTTAGAAGTCTTCAAAGTAGTATTCGATAGTAATCTCTGGATCTGACCGACCGGCACTTGCGAACAGCTTCTGCTTCGGGCGCCACGCGGCAAGAAAGACTGAGGAAAATGGCGTCAGCTGATGCCTTTATACCCGAAGACCAGCAGTGATGACGTCGGGTGAAGTGCGACATCAGCCGAAGCCGGACCCAGACTTTGGAATCCGGCCGACCGAATGGCTGCCTGACGACAGGACAACCCATTTGTTATGACTGCAGATGCATCCATGAAGGACATTCCTGCCTTCCCCAGCGGAAATGCTCTCTAAGAGTATGCAAAGTTTCACCAAAAGAGCAATCCTCTGGAGGGGAAGCAGAGGAAATGGAGTCCTCTGCATCAGAATCCTCATAGGCAGATAAGGGCAACTCCTGGTCATCGGAGAAAACAGCAATTTCAGAATCCTGAACAGAAGAATCAGAGGGAAAATCAGTTCTATGTCTCCTAGAGGGAGAAGGATGGCTTCTACTGATTAGAGTAATAAGGTCTTCAGCCATGCTTATTTGTTTTTTAGGCATAGGGGCCTGACCAAGCGGTTTGGGCGTCAGTTTTCTAGGCATGGGTCGAGTTTTCGGCCTTGAAAAAGATGGCGTCTGTTTAATATGCAAGTCAGTAGGCCTGAATACACCCTCAGAAGCTGGTGCCTGCACAACGACTCCGGACCCATCCAAGGTAGAGACATCCGGAGGTTCCACAGTCGAAGAAGCATCTCGCAGCATACCGGACTCCGAATGGATCTCAGTAGAGGCCTGCGAACCTGAAGTAGTGAGTATCAGGGGCTGCGAAAGCACCTCACTGAACACTGGCGAACTAGCAAGTAGCTTAGAAGCGTCATCGGCAGCTTTGGACCTATGCGGTCTGTCTATCTTTGCGTTGTTTTGGAATGTCGGTAGTCAGGTGGCTTACCAAAGCCATTTCTGGATATTTGAACAGAGTACCAAAATATTTAGATGCGAAAATGAACAGATGACTAATAGTTACAGGTTTGAATAAGGCACAAAACTGGCAGTGAGGTACATCGTGGTCTGGGCCTAAGCAAGGAATGCAGTACAAATTAAAATCTTTATGAGGTATTTGCTTTCCACAGGTAATGCAATTTGCTGACATCGGTTTAGAGCAAGAAAGAGTTCCCCCAACAAGGTACTTAAGACTTCGGTTCTGAAACTCGTAAACGAAAATTTCAGGAGTCGGCCGACCGGCACTTGCGAACTGCTTCTGTTACGAGCACCGCACGGCAAGAAAGACTGATGCAATGATGCCGGCTGCATGCTTTATACCCGACTACCTGACATCACGGAAGAGACAGCATCCGACGCAGGACCCAAGACTTTGATAATCAGGCCGACTGAGGGCTACTGCAAGCAGATAATCCAAATGTGATGACTGCAAGAGTGAAACACGAAGAACATCTATGGTTATGGTAAGATTTTACACAACTATTCTATGTCCTTCTATTCCTATGTTGCAGTATTGTTGGTGTGGGAGAGTACCACAGCTTAGTTTGATGAAAGGGTGGCGGATGCAGAAGATGATTCCACAAAGCCTTGTAGGATTGTCCTGGCAAATCCTGCGCGTGCTTTGGAGATTTGGTCCAGTTTGTAATGTTTGGTGAAAGTGTGGATAGTGGACCATGTAGCTGCTTCCATAATGGAAGCAGTGTCCATGCCTTTTTGGAAGGCCTTGGAAGTGGCCACTGCTCTTGTGGAGTGTGCCTTAACCCCAACTGGAGGGGGGGTTTCTGTGGTGTGAGTAGCAGAAACCGATTGCCTTTCTAATCCAGGATGCAATGGTCTGTTTGCTGACTGCCCTGCCAAATGCCCTGGGGTGGAAAGATACAAAGAGGTGCTGGGATTTCCTAATGTCTTTAGTCTTGTCCAGGTAAAATCTCAGTTGCCTGTGGACATCTGGGGAGTGGAGTATCCTCTCTCCTTGGTTAGTGAGAGACGGGGAAAAATTGGGAAGGGGAATGGATTGATTTAGAGACAAGTCAATGACTACCTTGGGCATGAAGGAAGGGTTCGTTCTCAGTGTGACCCTGTCCCTATGAAAAATGGTATAACATGAGCATGCTATTAAGGGCTTGTAGCTCAAAACCCTTCTGGCAGAGGTAGCCACTAACAGTACTGTTTTCCAAGTACAAAACTGTAGAGAGGCTGTATTAGCCGGTTCGAAGGGGAGCTGGGTGAGTTTTCCCAGGATGAAGTTCAGGTCCCATGGAGGAGGAAGAGGCTTCTTGGGTGGTCTGATGTGCAAGACCCCTTTAAGCAAGAGTTTCACATCTAGCCTGGCTAACAAGGGGGATCTAGAGGCAAGCAGGCTGATTATGGAGAGGTACACTCGCTGATGAATAGGAAAGTCCACCCTTTATAAGTTGACACATATGAGAGGACTAGGGGGGGTTGTCAGCCTCGTAAAGGTCCCTTTCCTGTCCCAGACACCACTGAGTAAATCTTTCCCATTTGGCAAGGATGACTTTCTAGTAATGGTTTTCCTGGCCTCCCTCAGGACTGATGACACGTCCACTGAATAGTGGTGTCTGAATGGTTAGTAGTTTATCACCCACAGATTCAGGGATAGCATTTGCAAGTGTGGGTGTAGGAGAGTTCCTTCGTCTTGTGTCAGAAGGTCCACCTTGTGGGGTAACTTGCAGTGACTGCCCCTGGCTAAATTGTACAGAAGGACAAACCAGTGCTGCCTTGGCCAGTAGGGAGTCACTAGCAAAGATTTTTATTTGTCCTTCCTGATTTTCAGAAGGACTTTCTGAATGAGAGGGAAGGCGTACAGGAACCTCCTCTCCCAGGTGAAACTGAAGAGGACTACTGTTCAGGCTTGGGGGGGGGGGGGTATGTCTTTGTGTAAAAAGTCTGCAGCTGCCTGTTCTGGGGGGGATGTAAACGGGTCTATTTGTGGAGTGGCCCACCAGTGGACTATGTCTAGAAAGACCACCCTGATCAGCATCCATTCGAGCTGTGGAGAGGATGGTCTGCGCAGGAGGTCTGCTTGCTTGTTTCCCTGCGAAGGGATATAACTGGCTTGCAGGGATAGGTTGTACTGGTATGCTATGTCCCAAATTAGTAGGCCTAGCCTGCACAACTGGTATGCCTTGGTACCTCCCTGTTTGTTGATGTACCAGATAACAGTGGTATCATCAGTTACTATCAGAAGAGGACCTGGTAGCAGTAGTGGTAGGAAGGTCTGTAGAGCTAAAAGAACTGCTATCATCTCCTTAACACTGATGTGTTTGGTTACCGCGGGAGGTTGCCACTGGGCTTGGACTAGTGCAAGATGGCTCCCCAGCCTGAGTCTGAGGCATCTGTATGTAATATTTATGTGGCTTGATGGGGCTGCAGTGGAAGCTCCAGGTTAAGTTGTACTTGCTGGATCCACCAAAAGATTTTCTTCTTTAAAGTGATTCTAGTGTTCTGACCACACATTTTGAGGTACCACTGCAGTTTTCGCATATGCATTCTGGCCAATGGTAGCATGGGAATGGTTGTTACCATCAATCCCAGGAGTCAAAGGAACTGCCTTGCACTGACTGTCTGGGAGAACAAGACTTCCTGGAAGTGGGAAGCTAGAGATAGAACCTTGTCCTGTGGGAGAAAGGCTTTCATTCGTTCTGTATTGATTATGCAACCTAGGAATATCTTGTCCTTGTCTGGGTTCAGGGAGGACTTCTTGAGGTTTGGGGGTCAACCCTAGACATTGTAGAAGGGACATAGTGCCTTAAGAGGGAATCTTTGGACTGTGCTAGGATAAGGATGTCATCCAGATATGGGTAAACTTGGATTCCTTGGATCCTGCAGAAGGCAATAGCTGGAGCTAGGCACTTTGTAAACACTCTTGGGGCAGTGGATAAACCAAAGGGCAAGGCCGTAAATTGGAAGTGCGAGGATGGGCCAGGGAAAAGCAGGAAACGTCTGTGTGAGGCCCTGATGGGAATGTACAGGTAAGCATCTTTTAGGTCCAAGGTGACCATGAAAGCATTTGAGGGTATGAGGGGTAAGAGAGTGGGAAGTGATAGCATTTTGAAGGTGGGCACCTGCAGGTAAAGGTTTAGGAAAGAGATCCAAAATGGGTCTTCAGGGACCGTGATTTCGAGGGACCAGGAACAGACGCGAGTAGAATCTCTATCCTTCTTGTCCTGTGGGAACTGGCACTATTGTGCCTTGTGGTTGCAGGGTGACAATTTGTGGAAGATGGCATTGGTTTTTTGGGGGAAATGGAATGCCCTTCCAGGGGGGAATTTGTTTCCAGGATAGAAAGTACCCTTTTTGAATAATGGTTAATACCCATTGGTCTGTAGTGATCTTTTACCAGAAGGGGAGACAGTGGGTAAGGCGAGCTGAGAGGTGCAGATGGGTAAGGCAGTCATGCATTATTAGGACTTCCCCTGTCCTGAAAGGGTGGTCTAAGGTAAGGTGGTGGGCCAGAAGGCCGGGATGAGGAATGTCTTCTAGTTCTTCTTCTGGGTCTGGAGGAGGAGGAGGCAGCAGAATGTGGGTTATACGGTTAAACTTAAAGGTAGTCTTAGCTGGGTAGTTCCTATAAAATTTGGGTAAAGGGGATACCATGAGATGTTTTATATCCTGTAATTCTTTGCAATTTTTTTTGCAGATTCTTAAACAGGTCTGCAGATTGTTTTTCAAAGGGAAAGTAATCCAGGGGGATGTCCAAGACTTTGGACTTCAAGTCCTCTGGCAGATTCTGTAGTCTAAGCCAGGAATACCTCCTAAGGACAGATGCTAATGCTGCAGAGCGAGCAGAAGCTTCTGCAGTATCGCAGCAGCATCTTATGGAGTGTCTAGCCACTTGTACGGCTAAGGACAATTTGGAGGATATATCAGTCTTGACTGTCAGGGATTGAAGCCAGCATAAGAGGTGGCTTGGGATACTAAGTCCAGGGCATACCTGGTCATGTGTTTTTGATAGTTAATGGCTCTAAAGGCCAAAGTGGAGGAGGTGTACACCTTCTTGCCTATTCTATCCATGGATTTCCAACCTTTATCCATGGGCAACACGGAGGCAGAAGGTAACAACCTAGACTGTTTATCAGGGGCAAATCACTGCTGGGTCAGCTAAGGGTGGCTTTATGAGGAATTTTTGTTCCTCTGGCACCTTGTAGATGCGGTCTGGGAGCTTAGGTGCAGGAGGCTGTGAGTCGGGTGTTCTAGAAGCTGCAGTAAAGGCATCTAAGTATGCTGGAAGAACAGGGGGTATAGCTGTAGGGGAGGGGGGACTCCAATTGCAGCAGTTCAAAGTATCTTTTTGGGCTTCTGTCATTTGGGAAGTATCCCATTTGAAATTATCTTTCATTTTGCTGATTGTTTCACCAAATGTAATGCCTTCAGGTGGAGAATCCCCTTCCACAGAATCTTCATCAGGAGAATAATATTCCTTGGAAGAAGCTATCTGGGATGCATAAGAGATTGATTTATCCGAAGAGTTGGAAGATTCATGTTCTACTTCCTCAAGGAGGGGAGCTATGGGGATGGAAGAAACAGAGGTAGGCCTAGGGCTTATCAGAGGCAATGTAGTTGTGGGTGAGGCAGAAGGCCTAAGGGCCATAAAAGCCTGCATAAGCGAAGAGGTGAAGGCCTCCCAGTCCGGAGGGGATTCAGAAGCAGGAGTAGTGTTTTCTGCTTCTTTTTGGTCGGACTGGCCTTAGGAATCTGTCTAGAGCCGGGTTTGGCAGCAGCTGTATCAGAGGTCTGGATCCCAGTCGAATGAACCACCAAATCTGGTTCCCCCTCGACATAGTCAGGCATTGGTGTCTGAGAAAGCTCAGTGCATGTGCCAGTCTGCTGTGCAGCGGCCTCCGCGGGGGAGGTCTATGGAATCAACGGATCCACAGAGTGCTCCTCAACTCCTACATCGGCAGTTGGCAAGGCGTCCAGGTGTGAAGCAGCAGGCGATGAAGGCCTAGGCATCTTGGCCTTCGTACACAGAGGTTCTTGGGCGGCCTCCGAAGCAGGATCCATCCTGACAGCCAACTGTTTGAGGCGTTTATTTTCTAAGTAAAGATTTGTCATTGTGTCCTTATTTGGCACCCGCATTGGCACTTTCCCTTTCCCCCCTCACATCAGCTGAAAGCTACAACAAAGACTAAGCAATGCGAAAAATCGGTAAAATATTAGAAATGCAAAAACCCAACGGGTTACTTATCTATAGTCTATCTGACGTCTGGAGAGCAATCGCATGATGAGAAGTAGTCTGCGGCTGAAAAGTTCTGAGGATTGTGCGTGCAGAAGTCACACACAGGGTTCCTGGTTTATGGCCCTACGTGTTACGTCCCACGTAGCTGCAACAGCCAAGCTGAAGCTTTTGTATAGGACCCGACATACGAGTCGTCTGAAGGCAGGAGATCCCACACCAAGAATAATGCAACATAGGAATAGGACATCTCCATTGCTTAGATCACTGCATTCCCTGGGGCTGCTGTCTGGGGGGTCTGCTTCCCTGCATCTGGGTTGAGCTGGCCTGGAGGTGGCAGGAAAGGACCAGTGCTTGGAGGGGCAATGCCTACTGAACCTTGGAGGCTGGACCTGTAAGAAGTCTGTCTGCATAGATTTAGCTTTTTCTTCCATCTTTTTTTTAAGACCTCTTCTGCCTTGGTGCCAAACAAGTTATCTTTGTTCAATGGTGCGTCCAATAATTTGGATTTGACATGGTTTGGCAAGGGCTGTTCCTTAAGCCAAGCATGTCTAAGGACAGAACCAGTGACTGCTGCCCTGCAAGATGCTTCTAGGGCATCAAAGCCACATTGCAAGGTGCGCTTAGTTACTTGGCTTGCACAATGCACTACCTCTTGTAATTCTTTATTTTCTACACAAGCAGGAAAGGAAGATATTTTTTTGTTTGAGGAGTTCCACGGTATGCTGCTGATATTTCAGCATGTAGAACTGACAATTTAATGCTCTAACAGCAAGTGTAGCAGAGGTGTATACTTTTTTATCCCATCTCTCTAAAGCTCGGGAATACTTATCTGAGGAGATGGGATTCTTAACTGAAATTGCTTTAATTCCTTTAGGTCCTTCAGAGATTACCTCTGGGTCAGCAGCAGGATTTTTGAAAAGAAATTTGTGAGAGTCAGGGATTCTGCAATACCTGTTGGGTTTCCTGCGAGCAGGAGGAAGGGTGTCAGTAGTCAAGCTGGACTCCGTAAAACATCATCCACAACATCCAGGACAAGAGGAATGGCCAAAGGTCTGTGCTGTGGTAAATCTAAGAATTCTCGGAGTCTCTTGAGTGAGGATAGTCTT
Organism: Protopterus annectens; assembly: GCF_019279795.1. Lineage (NCBI taxonomy): Eukaryota > Metazoa > Chordata > Ceratodontiformes > Protopteridae > Protopterus > Protopterus annectens. The sequence continues at coordinate 496,759,536 of NC_056738.1, forward strand.
GACATTCCCATTGGAAATGCTCCCTTAAATCTTGAAGTACAAAGGGTTTCCCCAAATGAAAAATCCTTGGGTGGAGAGGCAGAAGGAATGGATTCCTCTGCATCAGAATCCTCATAAGCAGAGAGGGGTTGATGTCTTCATATTCAGATGCATCAGAGTCACTGGACTCCTGTACAGATAAAACTACTGGGAACAAGTCTCTCTTTTGGAAGGGATAGCCTGGCTTCCCCTAATAACCATAAGGTCTTCCAACATTTTAAGCATTTGAGATTGAGGCAAGGAAGCAGGTGCCTGAGCTTGGGTCAGTCTTTTTTGTGTGTGGTTCGAACCCTGGGCCTTAATAACACAGTAGTTTTAGAAAAAACTCAATCAAGACACAAAAGACGTCTGTCTGTGTAGAGTATAGGTAATGCAAAGAATTTCCTCAGAAGCCAGTGCCTGCTCAGTGGCTCCGAACCCATCCAAGGTAGAGACATCTGCAGGATCCTTAGTCGAAGAAGAGTCTTGCGGCATACCAGACACAGAAAGGGTCACAGTAGCAGCCTGCAAATCCACAGAAGTGGGCATCAGGGGCTGCGAAAGCGCCTCATGACCAGAGAACTGACGACTAGCTTAGAGGAAGCATAGTCAGCAGATTTGGACCTGTGCGGTCTGTCTGTCTATCCTTACTTTTTTTGGAAGATCGATAGTCAGATGGCTTACCGAAGCCATATCGGAATTTGAGGACCGAGTGAAAAATTCTAGTTACAGCAAGGGCCCGACGACGTATAGTTCTGGTGTTGAACAAAGCACAAAAGCGACAGTGGGGGATGCCGTGGTCTGCGCCTAAACAGGTGACGCAGTCAGAATGGAAGTCTCAGTGTGGTATTTGCTTTCCACAGGCGAGACAACTGCTAACCTTTTCTGACATCGGTTAGAGCAAGAAAAAAGGATCCCCAACACGGTACTTAGCTTTAGAAGACTTCAATTCATTAACGAAAACTGAGGTAGCGGGCTACCGGCACTCGTGCGAACTGCTTCAGGCTCCTCAGCAAGAAAGACTGGGTGTAACTGCGTCGGCTGCCTGATTTTATACCACTGATGACCTGACGTCAGTCCTGAAGAGACAGCAACCAAAGCAGAAATACTAAGCCTCTAGTATTCGGGCCGACTGAGGGCTACCCCTGGCAGGATAACCCCAAATGTGCACGACTGCAACAGTGATGCACAAAGAACATCTCGTTCCCCCTCGACGGAAGTTGTCTGGATAAGCTCAGAGGATGTGCCGGTCATCTGCTGCTCAACGGCTTCCTCAAGGAACGTTGTTGTAGTCGATGGATATGGCGAGCTCGCCTCAACCCCTAGATCGGCAGTTGGCGGTGCGTCGGTAAGCAGAGCGGCAAACAAAGGCGGCCTAGGAAACGGCCTTCTTGTGCGGAGGTTCGGGTGCAGCCTCAGATGCAGGAGCCATTCTAAGGGCTAACTGCTTAAGGCACTGGTTTTGAAGGTAGAGGTTTAAAGCGGCCAGACGGCTGCGCAGGGTCTTGGGCACAAAGGACTGACATTGCGCAGGAGTAATTTTGTTCCTGGCCCAAGCAAAAAACACACCTCTCATGGGCATCTTTATGGGGTATCTGGTGCCCGCACTGGCACTTTCCCTTTTTACCTGACATTAGCTAAAGGCTACAACAACCAAGCCTAAGCAATAACAATCAGCAAAAATAAGAAAATAAGAAACCCAACGGGTTACTTATCTTTTAAGATGAGACATCTGAAGAAGCAATTGTACGATGCGAGGTCGTCTGCGACTGAAAAGTTCTGAGAATTGTGCGTGCAGACGTCACATTTAAGGCCCCTGGTGTATGGCATACATGTGACGTCACACGCACACTGCAACAGCCAAGTTGAAGCTTTTGTATAGCAGCTGATGTACGAGTCGCCTGAAGGCAGAAAATCCCACCACTAGAATACTGTAACATAGGAATAGGAGGAAATCTGGTAGAACAGCAGAAGGGGAGGGGCATTCTACTTGAAGCAAAAAATACCTCTTTTGGGTATCAGAAATTTGAGAGGTATCCCATTTGAAGTAGTCTTTCATTTTTGGGGATAGTCTCACCAAATGTAATAACCTCAGGGTGTGAATCCCCCTCTATTGATTCCTCAAGAGAGTACTATTCCTGGGGTGAAACAATTTGGGAGATGTAAGATATGGAGTCCTCAGAAGAGGAAAAGGATGTATCATGCTCTTCTTCCCTAACCTGAGGTGTTGGGAGAGGGGGGGGGGGCTGAAGCAGGCTTAGGGCTGAGCAAAGGTAGAGTTGTATAGGATGGGGCTGAAGGCCTAAGGGCCATACAAGTCTGCATCAGGGAAGAAGTTAAGGAATGCCAGTCAGGTAGGCCTTCTGCAGTGAGAGGCATGCTTTGCTTTCTGCTTTCTTTTTGCTGGGATAGAAGTTGGAGCAGGCCTGGAATCTGGTCTTGTAGGAACTGTGTCGGAAGGCAGGATCCCAGTCGGAAGCTCCACAGATTCTGGTTCCCCCTCAACCTCTACGGTAGTCAGGGTCTGGGTTGGCTCTGGGGACGTACCGGTCGTCGGCTGATCAATAGCTTCCACAAAGGTAGTCGAAGTAGACCGATCCTCCAGGTGTCCCTCAGCTCC
>NC_056738.1:496774673-496825248 GCF_019279795.1 Protopterus annectens
CCCATCACCGCTGTAGAGAGAGGTGTGTCTTGAATGGCTACATTATTTGCCATGCTGCCAGGATTAAGGTCCTGAGTTGGCTGTGTAGTATCCGACTATCTTGTTGGGTCAATAAGTGAGGAATTTGAGGTAATGTCCAAGCTGGGCACTGAGACAAGCTCTTTAGAATTGGGTTCCAGTGATGGCGGGGCCAGTCTGGGGCAATCAGTATCATTTTTGGCTTCTCTTGTCTGACCTTGAGGAGTACCTTGGGGAGGAGAGGCAGAGGAGGAAAGGCATATACTGTTAGGTTTTCCCAGCTGAAAGACAGAGCATCCACTTTCCATGCTTGCTTGTGATAAGTCCTTGTGCAGAATCTCTGTAGTTGGCAGTTGTGAGGGGAGGCAAACAGGTCTATGTCCGGGCATCCCCAGTTCCTTGTTATCATGCTGAAGACTTGTGGATCCAATTTCCACTTGTGGGGATCCATTAGGTTTCTGCTTAGTTCGTCTGCCAGAGTATTTACCCTTCCTGGCAGGAATTGTGCTTGCAGATGTACTTGGTAAGTCAGTGCTGTGTCCAACAAGTTCATGGCTAGTCTGCAGAGGGGGTAGGAATGCGTGCCCCCCTGCTTGTTTATGTACCACATGACTGTAGTATTGTCTGTCTATCAATAGTTGTCATGGAGGAAGTAGATCCTTTAAGGCTGTCAGGGCATTCTTAACTAGCATCTCTTTTTGATTGATATGTAGATGCATTTGACTTGCGGACCATGTGCCCTGAATACATCTTCCTGTCATATGGGCCCCACAGGCATAATCTGATGCATCTGTTGTCAATGTCTGCCTGGCTGTGGGTAAGGTGAATGGCTGTCCCGTGTTGAGGTGACAGGCTTTTGCCCACCATCGAAACTCCTGTTGCAGGGCAGGGAATGAGGGTAATTGTTTCCAGGCTGTGGCAATGTTGAGTCCAAACACTTTTTAGATACCACTGAAGTTTCCTCATATGCAGTCTTGCATATGGAATTAGCAGTATGCAGGATGCCATGAAGCCCAAAGCCTGCAGATTTTTTCTTGCAGATAACTGGGTCTTTGTTGCCAACATTTTGAAATAAGTAGTCAGTTGTCTGTTTGTCTGGCGTGAGATAAGCCATCTGGGCAGTTGTATTTAAGCTTGCACCCAGGAAAATTATCTCGAGATGGTACGAGTTTTGATTTCTTTTCGTTTACTGTGTACCCTAGACCTGTTTGTAATCTTTTTACAAACGCCAGATGCTGTAGTAGAATGTCCTTGTTCGCTGCTTGAATAAGGCAGTTGTCCAAGTAAGGATATATTTGTATTCCTCTGTCTGCAAAATGCAATTACTGGTGCCAGGCATTTCGTGAAGACCCTGGGCACAGTAGATAAGCCAAAGGGCAGTGCAGAGAATTGGTATTGCATTGAGCCAGCTATAAAATCTGAGGTATCTTCTGCATGATTGTCTGATTGGGACATGCAGGTAATGCCTCTTAGGTCTAAAGTCACAAGCCAAGTCTTCTTGCCCAGCATGGGCAGAAGCTGCTGCTGAGTTAACATTTTGAATTTTGGAATAGCCAGGAATGTGTTTAGGATAGACAGGTCCAGTACTGGTCTCCAGGCTTTGTCCTTTCTGGGTACCAAGAATAGCCTTGGATAAAATCCTTGCCCCTGCTCTTGCTGTGGCACTTGCTGAATGGCTCATGTCCATGGGGGATGAAACTTGTTTTTGTGCCTCTGCCCAGTGATTGCGTGGCAGGTCTGGCATACCGTTTTTCCTTGGCAGGGTGCGAAAGTGGAATCTGTAGCCTTGAGATACGATATTTAAGACCCATTTGTCCTGGGTGATCATGTGCCAATTTTTTGAAAAAAGTGCTAGTTTCCCCCCCAAAGGAGTTGCCACAAGATAAGAGCTTGGTGCTGGCAGGGGGAAGTCACTGAAACTGTTTCCTGTATGGCTGTGATTTTTCCTCTCCACTTTTGGAGGTAGAAGCACCCCATTGTTTAGGCCTGTATGAGCCTTGGGGCGGTGATCTGCCTCTGGGGGGTCTGTATCTGCCTCTTTGTGGCCTGTCTGACACTGGAAAGGACCAATTCTTTGCAGGCCAGTTCCTGCTAAATCTGGGAGGCTGTACCTGTAAGAAATCCTTCACTGTTTGCATAGATTTAGCTTGGTCCTCCGTTTTCAACACCTCTTCTGCTTTAACACCAAACAAGGCATCATGTTGTAATGGAGCATCTAATAGTTTTACTTTAACATGATCAGGCAAATTCTGTTCTTTTAACCAAGCATGCCTCCTAATGACAGAACCTTTGACTGCGGCCCTGCAGGAGGCCTCTAGAGAATCAAAACCACATTGCAAAGTATGCTTTCCCACTTGTTCAGCTGTATGCAATAAATCCTGCATTTCTTTGTTTTCTGCACATTCTGAATTTGTCAACATTTTCTGTTTACACAGTGACATAAGATATTGCTGATATTTAAGCATATGAAACTGACAATTTAAAGCTCTTACAGCCAAGGTAGCAGAAGTATAAATCTTTTTTTCCCCCATCTGTCCAGGGCCCTTGAATCCCTATCAGAGGGGACAGGGTTTTTTGCAGTGGAAGCCTTGACCCCCTTGGGACCCTGAGAAATAGTTTCTGGGTCAGCAGCAGGGTTTTTGTAACGAAATTTATGTGAATCAGGAACCCACCCTGTAGTATCTGTCTGGCTTAACAGGAGCTGGTGGTAAAGAGTCAGGAGAAAGACAGGACTCTGAAAATACATCTACAATGTCTAAAACAGGAGGAATAGCAAGGGGCCTGTGCTCTGGTAATAAAAGGAAGTCTCTGAGCCTTTTCTTGGATTCTGAGTAATCTTGGCTCTCCCAGTGGAAATGCTCCCTCATAGTATGCAGGGTCTCCCCAAAAGAATAATCCTCAGGAGGAGAGGCTGAAGGGATAGATTCTTCAGCATCAGAATCCTCATAGGGAGGAAGGGAATATTCCTGTTCAGAAGAGGAATCAGAGGAAATGGAAACCTGATCTGAAAATTCATATTCTATCTCTTGCCTAGGCCTCTTATCAGGAGTGGGATGGGAACTCCTGATCAAAGTAATTAGGTCTTCGGCCATTTTAAGCATCTATTTTTTAGGCATGGAGGCCTGTCCAGGAGAATGCTGTTCTTGTTTATCTTTAGAGCTGCTTTAGTCTTTGCCTTTGAAGCTGAAGTTGGTTTTACATATAACTATGTCGGTCTGAAAACACCCTCAGAAGCCGATGCCTGCTCAGCGGCTCCAGACCCATCTGAGGGAACAGTTTCCGAGCGTCCAATACCTTGAGTTTCCAGTGGCCTCATGGGCTCCACTTGGGAGTCGGAAGTGGCCTGTGGCTCTGAGGTAGCGGGCGCCAGGGGTTGCAAAAGCGCCTCACCGAGAACCGGCGACAGGCCTAACGGAAGCCTTGTCATCCGTTTTGGACCTCGGATGCCTGTCCTTTTCAAATTTTTCTTTGCGCTTTTTATAAACTCCGGTAGTCGGCTGTTCTGACGGCATTATATAATTGAACCTTCTGCCAAAGTAATGAAATGCAAAATCGTACAGACGCTTAATAGTGCGTTGGTTAAATCTAGCACAAAACCAACAACTAGCAATGTCGTGGTCAGGGCCTAGGCAAGGAATACACTAAGAATGAAAATCCTTATGAGGAATTTGCTTCCCACAACAAATACAATTATTAACTTTTTCTGACATCGGTCTGGAGCAAGAAAAAAAGTTTCCCCAACGGGGTACTTAGCTTTAATGAAGACTTCGGATCTGAAATTCGAATTTGAAAATCTCAGGAGTCGGCCGACAGGCACGTGCGAACTGCTTTTGCTTCGGGCACCACGCAGCAAGAAAGATTAAAGAAAATGGTGTCGGCTGCATCTTTTATACCCCTGACACACTGACGTCAGGGAGGAGGCGACAGCAACTGACGCCGGACCTAGACTTTGGAACTTGGGCCGACAGCGGGTAGCCTGCCAGCAGGCTAACCCAATTATCAGACTACTGACATGTTGTCCGTCTGAATTGCAATAGTTCCTAGAGGGAGACATCTGAAAGTACTGCAACGCCAGAAGTACCGCTTTCAACTCTAGAACACTGATGTGCATGTGCCTTGGGGCAGTCTTTCCCTGAAATCCCCCCCCCCCAATCAGGGAAGCGTCCGTGGTGGTGGTGGTGGTGGGGGGGGGGGCAAAGGGTCTTCCGATGATGACATGAGACGTACGACCACTGAGCAAAGAGGAGCCATTGAAGAATCCGCATATGCATCTTCGCAAGTGGTATAGCCAGGATTGCTGCTGCCATCAAACCTAGCACCTTCAATACCTCTGCTGCTGTAGCTTTGTTCTTTGACACCAGTGAGCTGACGTGTTGGCGGAGAAGTGAGACTCTTTCGATAGGAAGACAGAGTGGTAGCCGAGATATCGAACTCTGCTCCTATAAAAATGGTATGCTGCGATGGCGATAAGGCAGACTTTTCGAAGTTGATTGTAATGCCTAATTGATGGCAGAGTGTATTGTGTTGCCTGTGTCAATTGGTGCCTGGTGGTAGTGGTGAGGAGCCAATTGTCTAGGTATGGAAACACCTGGAATCCTAGACGTCTCAGGTGAGCCGTGACCACTGCCATGCATTTGGTGAACACTCTGGGGGCTGTAGTGAGACCAAAGGGCAGGGCTCAAAACTGTTAATGATTGGCTCCCAGCCGGGAACGCAGATGATCTCTGGAGCGTCTGTTCATCTTTATGTGACAGTATGAGTCCTTGAGATCTATGGAGCACATCCAATCGCCTTTCCCTGGGAAGGGAAGAATGGACTGAAGCGTGACCATTCGGAACTTCTTTCTTTACGAACTGGTTGAGTCTGCTGAGGTCCAAGATAAGTCTCCAGTTCCCTGTTTTCTTTGGTACCAAAAAGAATCTTGAGTAAGTTCCAAATCCAACTTGGTCTGCTGGGACTGGTTGGATGACTTTTCTAGCAATCTGTGGACCGCTACGATTGCTTGTTCCCTGAGATTGGGTGGAACCATCTGGGATTCTCTTTACAGGAATGGGAGGGGAAGAGAATGGTATGAAATATCCTCTGGAAATTATGTTTTGTACCCATGTATATGATGTTATGTTTAGCCAGGCTACTGGGTACAAAGACAAGCGACCCCAGACTGCCTCCAGAGCTGAACAGTCGGGCCCCCTTTCAGAGGCGCTGGTAGGGTTGACTGGAGAACTGACCCGTCACCCTGTTGCTGCGGACCCCCCCCTCTGCCGCAGGGGCAGCGTCTTCCATTATAACCCCCTCTACCTCTAGAGAGGGTTTCTCCACGTGTGTCCTGAAAGGCTCCTTCTGCTTTTCGGAACCACATTTTTCCTCCCCTAGGGCCCTTGGGGTAGGGCCGAGTAGGGGTAGAAAAACGGACTCCAACGGCAGATAAGGTCTTGCCTTCCTGCTCACACCTGGTTAGTTTCCTTTACTTTGGGCCCAAACAGTGATGAGCCATCGAATGGGGTATTAATAAAGGAAGACTGAAAGGCTTCTGCAAAGGAACAGAGACACATCCAGGCTGGACTTCGAAGAGCAATGCCCGAACTAGTGGCTCTACTCGAACCATCAGCTGCATAGGATACGAGACGTATGGATGAGTTTACCATTGAGTTTAGGGTAGCGAGCTGGGCGTTGACTTTGTCGGCCACCCCTGCAGCTACCGTACCCTGGAGAGCATCTTCTAGCTCTTTCAGGAAATCTCTTTGTAGTCTCGTAAAGTGGGTTAAGTAGTTCAGTGATCGCAGGGAAAAAGCCGCTGAACTAAAGATGCGTTTCCCATATCTATCCATGACCCTAGAATCTCTGTTAGGAGGATGGACAGATGTGGATGTCTCAGACACTTCCTTTTTGGTGGCTGCAGCTACCACCATGGCATAAACAGGCACTCCCCTTTGTCAAACATGGCTTGTCCACTGGGGCAGACATGAATTTATTGGGCTTACGAGGAACAGGTTCCAAGGCCCCTGGTGACTCGCACGCCTTACGAGAGATCAGTTCCATGAGCTCGTCGTAAGGCGGAGACACCCAAGAAGTGGAAGGTTGAGACCCAAAAGCCTTCAAGAGCATGGACTCGTTCTCAGTAGGGGTCCTGGACTGCCAATCGCCCCTCTAAGGATCTCTAGTATCTCTGCAAAGGAGATATCCTCAGAGGGGGATCGAGGGTACCCTTCTGACTCATCCAAGTCTGTGTCAGATGTTAAAGACTCCTGTGGGGAGTCTAATTGCCTCCTCTTGCACAGTCTCTTCCTGGGCATCTCCTCAGTTGGGGGATCTGGGGAGGTCTCAGAAGAGCAGGGGACGCCATGTGGGGGTACATGAGGCTCGGGGGTCTATACGCTTAGGGGGACTACCAGGAGCTTGAGGGGAGAGGGAAGGCTGAACAGATGCTGATGTCTTTGGAGACTAAACTCTCCTCATAGCATGGAAGGCTCCATGGCTCTGACGAGAAGGGGTGGAGGGACCCGAGAGTACTGTCCGATCCTTCCGCACCGAAACCCTGGGCTCTGAGCCAGAGGTAGGAGCCAAGCTCATCGGAGCCGAAGACCCGAGAGGAAGAGTCGGCACCGACAAATCTGTTAGACTATCCTCCCCGGACCCAATGGGAGAGCTCCAGCTCCTAGAGTCCTCGGTCGGTGCCTAGGACATCCGAGTAGATGGAGCCGATAACACCGGTGCAGGTATCTGTTCCAAGGGTTCGACAATAATCGGTTCAGTATCCTTCGGCTCAGAGTCCAGTACGACTCGGAGGAGGAGTAGACAAATCCGGTTCCATGGTCTTCGGCACCGACGAGCTGGTCGGGACAGACAACAATTTGGCAAGTCCAGGTGCCTGTAAAAGCTTCAGCACTAGCCAATCCATGTCCAAATCTGAAAGGCTGACTGAGGACTTAGCTGCAGCAGAGGAGAAGAGGGAACTTCAGAAACCGGCTCCAATACTTAGAGATGGCTCCAAATCAAAGGTACACTCTGTTCCGAGGTCTGTGGAACCGATGACCCTCCCTCTGAAGTTTTCGCCTTTTTTGCCACTTAGGATCTGAAGACTTTGTGGATTTGGAGGATGTGCTAGTACCCTCATGGCTACTCAACACCTCAGAAAAGGAATGATGTAGTAATCCCCTGTCTATAAGCTTCCTCCTTCTCTCCAAGAGGACTTGAAGAAAAGGAATGGTAAATGCTGCAAATGTCTTGGAGGTGTTTAGCCCCCCCCAGACAGTAGACACATTGAATGTGTCCATCAGTGACGGACATTTGCTAACCACAATCTGGGCATTTTTTGAATCCCGATTTGGGATGGGATTTTTCCTTTTCATCCGACATAGTCAAGTAAAACAAACCGGTAAACTGCAAAAGGTAAGACAGTAAAAGTCCTTACTTAACTTGTAAAGACCCACAAAACAACTAAGCCCAATCCGGGCACCATCTATAACAAATTACAGATTACAAATATAGGGCTAAAGAAGCCCACAGAGAAAAACCCGACTATTAGAAAAAGACTAATAAGTGTAAATAGGGCTAAATGGCCCACACAAACCAAGCCAACAGGGCACTATCTAAACTATAGATTCTATTATCTAATTATCCAACACCAACACACAACTATCTTAGAAAAACAAAAAAGTTTTTTTTTTTTTTTTAATAAAACTTGCTGTTTTTTTCTACACAAATGGTCCAAGCTAGCTGGATCAAAGAGATCGCTCTTGCCGCGGCAAACTAGATCTGAGGTAATTCCAGCAGTGCATTGTGGGATAAGGGGCGTGGTCTCCAGCTACTGGCAAACCTTGACCTTTGCTATCGGCCGTGTCGGAGCAGAGGATCAGCTCCGAACCCATCAGTGAGAATAAACGGCGAGATTTAACAACTTCACATGCTTAGTTATCGAGGGGTGCGTCCATTAGTTTAGATTTTAATGTCATCTGGTAAACACTGTAGCCTAAGCCAGTAGCATCTGTTGATGACAGAACCTGAGGCCGCAGCCCTTGCTGAAGCCTCCATGGTGTCATAACTACACTAGAGTGTCTAGTAATTTGACTGCAGGAGTTTAGCAGGCTAGAGATATTAGCTTTACGGGCGGGAATCAGGTAGGTCACCCAACTGTTTAATGTTATCCGTGAGGAGGGCCAAGGAGCATTTGGCCATATGAGTGATAGTTTATAGCGCTCACAGCTAAGATAGTAGAGGTATAGACTTTTTTGCCCAATCTTTCCATTATTCTACTTTCCTTATCCAAAGGGAGTAAGGAAGTGGAGAAGCTTAGACGTTTTATCTGCAGCCACAGAAATAGTTGATGGATCTAAAGAAGGGGCTTTGAAGAATTTGGCACCTCCAGGGACTTTACAAAAATCTGTCTGGACGCTTGGGTGCAGGCAGTTGGGAAATCAGGGTCCTCTGAAGCAGCCAGGAAGGCATCCAAAAATGCAGGATGCACAGAAGAAAAGTACAGTTGTGTACACTTACCATAAATGTAAATGTTAAAGTGCATTCACTGTTGCAGTCATCACATTTGGATTATCCCTGCCAGGAAAGCCCTCAGTCAGCCTGAATACCAGAGGTTTAGTATTTCTGCGTCTGTTGCCGTCGCTCTAGGACTGACATCAGGTTGTCAGTAATATAAAATAAGGCAGCTGACACGATTACATCAGTTTTTCTTGCCCTATCAGGAGACCCCAAGAGGCAGCTAGGTTATGGTGGAAGACCACCACCAGTAAAAAGTAAATACCAAAAGTTCCTTGTAAGGAGAGAGAGAGAGACACACACACAAGGTGGATAGAGGGAGGGGAAACCAGGACTGCAACAGTGAATACAATCGAACATCTACATTTATGGCAAGTGTACGCACCTGTAATATGTTCAAGTTTCACTGTTGCAGTCATCACATTTGGGTTGATTCCAAAAGCTAAAGAAAAGGGTGGAGGCAGTCAAGAAGACTGGGGGCTGGCTAGAATGCCCTGCAAGACTGCGGTGGCAAAGCCTACCCTGGATTTGGAGAAGATAGGCAGGTGGTAATGCTTGGTGAAGGTATGAACAGAAGTTCATGTTGCAGCCTCCAGGAAGTCTCTGGTGGGGACCCCTCTGAGAAAAGCTGCAGAGGTGGAGGTTGCTCTGGTAGAATAGGTCCTGACCCCCTTGGGGGGAGGTTTCCCCGTGTTGCTTGTAGCAGAAACGGAAGCAGTATGCTATCCATTTGGAAATGGTTTGTTTGGATATGGCGTTGCCCTCTGCTCATGCAGCAAAGCTGACTAACAATTGATCAGTCTTTCTAAATGATTTAGTCCTGTCTAGATAGAATCTGAGCTGTATGTGCACATCTAGAGATAGTGCAGTATCCTTTCCCCCTTGTTTTGTGGGTTAGGGTAAAAAAAAAAAGAGGGCAAATGAATGGATTGGTTGAGAGCCACACTGGACACCACTTTTGGCATGACGGGTTAATCCTGAGGGAGACCCTGTCCGCATGGAAAATGTTGAAGGACTCTACAACCATTACAGCCTGTAGCTCGGATACTACTCCTGCTGAAGTGATGGCTAGAAGCATGGCTGTCTTCCATGAGAGAAACTCTGCTGAAGCTGCTGGTTTAAAGGGGAGCAGGGTGAGCTTTTCCAACACAAAGTTTAGGTCCCAAGCTGCGGTAGGTGCTCTTCTGGGTGGCCTCAAGTTATTAGCCCCTCTTTGGAACTGTGATGAGAGGGTGTGAGAAAAGAGGTGGCTCTGTGCTGAAAAGAGCAGAGATAGCAATGGCATTAATTTTAATAGAAAAAAAAGTTTAGACCCCTGTGCAGTACATCAACAAGGTAATGCAGGAAGAGAGGTAGGGAGGGCTGTGCCGTCCCGGCTCCCTTAGCCTGGGATCCAGGTGCAAAATCTTTTCCATTTGTCAGCATAAGACTTTCTAGTGCTAGGGCGTCGGGCGTCTGGCCTCATGTACAAGATCTAGAACTTGTTTGCTGAGACTGGTAGCCTGTGCAGTCGTCAGGGAATAAGCCAGGCTGCCAGACTGAGGGTCTGCAATTGGGGATGCATGAATTCTCCTTCCTTCTGGGTCAGGAGTGTTGGGATCTGAGGGAGATGCCATGGTGGCAGAGGTGACAGGCTGCACAGCAGTGGGTACCAGTGCTGGCGTGGCCAGTCTGGGGCAATCAGACCTGTCCTTGGTTTTTCCTCCCTTATTCTGAGCAGTACCCTTAGGAGTGGTAGTGGGGGAAATGCATAGCCTGAGAGATTGACCTACTGGAAGGATAGAGCATCCACTTTCCAGGCCTTGCAGTGAGGCTCCATGGTGCAGAACTTGTTGAGCTGATGGTTGGAGTGGGAAGCATTGAGGTCGACCTTCGGGGTGCCCCAATCCTGAGTTACCAGGGTGAAGGTTTCTTGGTCTAGCTGCCCTTGTGTGTATCCAGAAGAGTTCTGCTTAAGTTGTCTGCCAGAGAGTTTAGTGAGCCTGGCAGGAATTGTGCTAACAGGTGTAGTTGGATGGCTGAGTCAGTGTGCCAAAGGGTCATGGCGAGCCTGTACCGTTAATGTACCACATCACAGTGGTGTCTGTTTTTTTTCAGTAGAGCACCCGGGGAGAGTAGGGGTCTGAAAGCTGTCAGTGCGTGTTGTACAGCTAACATCTTTTTTGGTTGATGTGCAGATGTATTTGATGTGGGCTGCATTGGCCCTGTATGCACCTGCTGTCCAGGTGTGCACCTGTGGTGAGGGTCTGGACAGCTTGGGTTTGTGAGAAGGGTAGTCCCTTGTTATGGTAGCATGCTGCTGCTCACCAAAGAAAATCTTCCCTTAAACAAGGTATTACTGGTATAAGACTTTCTAGATCTTGAGAATGTTGACACCAAAGGCTTTTTAGGTACCATTGTAGTTTCCTCGTATGCAGTCTGGCATATGGAATGAGTAGAATGCAAGAAGCCATGAACCCCAGCAGTTGGAGGATTTTCCTTGTGGATAACTGGGGTCTGGTGGCTAGTTGAGAGAAACAGGCTGTCAGGTAGGTTTGCTTTTCTGGTGTAAGGAATGCCATCTGGGAGGCTGTGTCTAGGCTTGCTCCCAGGAATATAACTTTTTGGGTGGGTACTAGTTTGGATTTCTTTTCGTTGACACTATATCCTAGGGAGGTCAGTAGATCCTTTAACAAAGGCCAGGTGCTTGAGCAGCTTTTCCCGACTGTCTATCTGAATTAGGCAGTCTTATAATTATGGGTAAATTTGAATATTTCTTTGCTTGCAAAATGCAATGGCGGGAGCCAGACATTTTGTGAAAACTCTGAGAGCAGTAGATAAGTCAAAGGGAAGCACAGAGAACTGAAAGTGCAGTGCTGCTGCCCTGAAACAGACATTTCTTGCATGATTTCCTGATGGGGATGTGTAGGTAAGGCTTCTTTTAGGTCTAGGGTGGCTAACTAAGCATCCTTGGAGAGTACAGGTAGTAGTTGCTGGAGTGTAAGAATTTTGAATTTTTGTTATCACCAGAAAGGTGTTGAGAATGGATAGATAAAGGATGGGGTGCCAGGTGCTCTCTTTTCTGGGTACCAGGAAGAGTCTGGAGTAGAAACCTTGGCCTACCTGCTCTGCAGGAATGTGCTCTATTGCCCTAAGAAAGCAGGTAAAGGACTTGCTTTTTGGCCTCTGCCTACTGGTCTGGGGGAAGATCTGGGAACCCTTTAGGGGTTGATAGAGTGTGGAAATAAAATTTGTATCCCTGGGACACTGTTGAGGAAACAGCAGTCGTTGGTAATGGTGGCCCAGGTGCTTGAGTGGAAGGAGAGTTTTCCTCTTAGGGGCAAGTGCAGGTGGGCAGAGAGAGGGGGAAATGGAAAGTCAGTGTGAGTTCTTACCATGAGGGGGTGGCTTAGCACTACCTGGTTTTGAAGTGGAGGAACTCCACTGCTTAGATCTCTGTATTCCCTGAGGGTGCATGTCTGGGGGGCCTGCCTCACCAGGGTCTGGGCTGAACTGACCTGGAGGGGGCATGAAAGGACCAGTTCTTGGAGGGGCAACGCCTACTGAACCTGGGTGGCTGGACTTGCAGGAAGTCCTTAACTGTCTGCACAGATTTGGCTTTTTCTTCCATCTTTAAGACCTCCTCAGCCTTGGTGCCAAATAAGATGTCTTTGTGCAACTGTGCATCCAATAATTTGGATGGACATCTGGCAAGTGCTGCTGTTCCTTAAGCCAAGCATGTCTACTAAGGACAGAACCAGTGACTGCTGCCCTGCAAAATGCTTCTAAGGCTTCAAAACCACAATGTAAGGTGTGCTTAGTTACTTGACTTGCAGAATGCATTAACTCTTGTAATTCTATTTTCTGCACAAGCAGGAAAAGCTGATATATTTTGTTAGAGGTGTTCCATGATTTGTTTGAGTCTTTCGAAATTTCCCGGTTAGGGGTCGCAACAGCAGAACTCCAGTCCGCTAATGATTGGCAGTTGATTTTTATGTGCCGAGTTACCAGCCCTGACGCACAACCTTCAACGAAGGTATGCCCATTCACGCACACCTCCACGCAGAAGACGCTCTTAGCTGAGAATCGAACCGGACAGCATCTTACTGTGAGGCGACAACGCTACCACAGCACCACCACCGTGGCTTTGAGGTGTTCCATGATATGTTGCTGAAATTTTAGCATATGGAACCGACAGTTTATTGCTCTAATACCAAGAGCAGCAGAGGTGTATGCTTTTTACCCCATCTGTCTAATGCTCGGGAATCCCTGAGGGGGTAGGATTCTTAGCAGAAGTTGCATTAATTCCTTTACGCCCTTGAGAAATAACCTCAGGGTCAGCAGTAGGATTTTTAAAAAGAAATTTGAGAGACTCGGGGACTCTATAGGACCTGTCAGGTTTCCTGGGAGCAGGTGGGAGGGTGTCAGGAGTCAAGCTAGATTTCATAATCATCCACAACATCCAGGACAGGAGGAATGTCCAGAGATCTGTGCTGTGTAAGATGTAAGAATTTCCCCAAGTCTCATTTTAGACTGAGGATAGTCCTGACATTCCCACTGGAAATGCTCCCTTAACATACGGTTTCCCGAAAGGAAAAGTCCTCGGGTGGAGAGGCTGAAGGACTGGATTCCACTGCATCAGAATCCTCTTAAGTAGAGAGGGGTTGCATGCCTTCATATTCAGATGCATCAGAATCATCGGACTCCTGTTCAGATAAAACTACTGGGGACAAATCTTTCTTTTGGAAAGGGTAGCTTGGCTTCCCCTGATCAGCATTATAAGGTCTTCCGCCATTTTAAGCATTTGAGACTGAGGCAAGGAAGCAGGTTCCTGAGATTGGGTCGTCTGTTTCTTGGGTGTGGTTGGTACCCTGGGCCTTAGAAACTCGGCAGTTTTCGAAAGAACGGTAGACACAAAAGAAGTCTGCGTGTCGAGAATCGGTAGTGCGAAGTGCTACCTCAGAAGCCAGTGCCTGCTCAGTGGCTCCAGACCCATCCAATGTAGAGACATCTGCAGGATCCTTAGTCGAAGAGTCTCATGGCATACCGGACTCCAAAAGGGTCTCGGTAGCTGCCTGCGAATCCACAGAAGCGGGCATCAGGGGCTGCAAAAGCACTTCACTGAGGACCGGAGAACTGACGACTACCTTAATGGAAGCGTTGTCAGTAGGTTTGGACCTGTACAGTCTGTCTTTATCCTTATGTTTTTTTCAGATCTGTTGTCGGATGGCTTACAGAAGCCATATCAGCATTTGAGGACTGTAAGCGAAAATATCTAGATACAATAAGGGCCTGACGACAGACAGTTCTGGCGTTGAACACAGCACAGAAGCGACAGCAGGAGACATCATGGTCTGGGCCTAAACAGGTGATGTAGTAAGAATGAAAGTATCAGTGTAGTATTTGCTTTCCACAGGCGAGACAATTGTTAGCTTTTTCTGACATTGGTCAGTGCAAGAAAAAAAGGATCCCCAAGGGGTACTTAGCTTTAGAAGACTTCAGCTTCAAAATCGGTAGACGAAACTCAGGTAGCGGCCGACTGGCACTCGTGCAAACTGCTTCTGCTTCGTGCTCCACGGCAAGAAAGACTGATGTAATGCCGTCAGCTGCCTTACTTTATACTGACGACCTGGGCGACCTGATGTCAGTCCTGAAGTGACAGCAACCAATGCAGAAATACTAAGCCTCAAGTATTTGGGTCGGTGGAGAGCTACCCTGGCAGGGATAACCCAAATGTGATGACTGCAACACTGAAACATGAAGAACACCAGCTGACATTCGACTGGCAGAAGAAAAGTTGCAGGTCTGGTATGTGCAGAAGTCACTTTTATGGCCCACATTCCCCTTGACCACATTAGACATCCCACGCACCTAGCAGTGACAAGAAGTTTTTGTATACTGGCCGGACATTCAGAATGCAAGAGAAGGAAACCAGAAAGTCCAGTATACTGCAACTTGTGAATAGAAGGGACTAATACGAATCAGTGTTGCTAATTTTCATTCAATGGATGGGTTACAGATCTATCCTCTGATCCGACTTTGCCACATCCCACAGACTTCAGATCCAACTCTCAAGCTCCTCCCTCTACCCATAACGCCCTAGTCCAGCCCCAATACCTCAGATTGAGATTGCTGCCTTAAAGGTCTTAACATACAAGAAAGAAGAGAAATAAAACCAGGGCTCAGACCTGGAACATCAGGTTCCAAAAGACCATCAGCTCAATCCAAAAAATAAAGGGGGGAAGGAGGAAGAGAAGTTGAGGAAGAATGAAAATGGACAACAGTTATGGTGAGCACATAATAAATATTCAGGAAACCTTTTAGTTATGTACTCACCATAACTTCAGATGTTTGGGATCCATCTCGCCTACATTCTGACTGATGGGTTTGGAGCAGATCCTCTGCTCCGACTCGGCACGCTTATGCCAAAGAACGAAGTCTCTTATTGGCTGAGCTTACTATATCCCAGGATGCACCACTACCAGTCCCCCAGATCTAGTTTGTCCGCATACATGCACACACGCATGCACTGCTTATATAACATTGACAGATGATACAAGATAAAAACAGTAGAACTCAAACCGTTCAATCTCTTCTGATCTTCAAGGCAGGGGGAAGGAGGGTGGGTATTAGGAATGTAGGCGAGATGGATCCCAAACATCTGAAGTTATGGTGAGTACATAACTAAAAGATGTTATGTGATCCTATCTCGCCTACATTCTGACTGATGGGACAGCGTCCCTAGCACCTAAGTCCTGGGTGGCTCACTGGAAAACACTCCTGAGTACCGTGGAACCAAATGATGCTCGTCCTTTAGATGCCACATCCAATTTATAGTGGGAAATGAAAGTGTGCGGGTTGGACCAAGTAGCCGCAGCACAAATCTCAGAAATAGCGAGCTTGGAATGGAATGCAATAGAGGTAGCCATAGCTCTAGTAGAGTGAGCTTTGACAGATGTTGTAAGTTGTTTATTTGAAGAGGAATAAGCCTGAGTTAAGCAATCTCTGATCCATTTGGCAATAGTAGCTTTAGTGATGGTTTTACCCAGTTTATTATCTGAAAAGGACACAAACAATTGATCTGTTTTCCGAATTTGTTGAGTCCTATCTAGATAGAAGCGCAATTGCCTGTGAACATCCAATGTATGGAAGGTGTATTCCGCTTTGTTTGAAAATTTTGGAAAGAAAACTGGTAGCTCTAAAGATTGTTGGAGACCGAGATAAGAGCAAACTTTTGGGACAAAAGATGGATTAGGCCTAAGTGATACTCTATCCTTGTGAAAAATCAAGTACGGTGGTTTGATAGATAGGGCTTGAAGTTCTGAAACTCTTCTTGCAGAGGTAATTGCAATTAAGAAGGCAGTTTTCCAAGACAGATATTTCAACTCACATGTAGCAGCCGGTTCAAAGGGGAAAGATGTTAAGGCACGGTACCAAATCAAGATCCCACGGAGGCAGGATGAAAAACTGGGGGTCTTAAAAGCACAGCACCTTTCATGAAAGTTTTACATAATCTGCTGCTCATCAACGGTGGGTCTATGGAATCGTGAAATTTGGAGATAGCTGCTAGTTGGACTTTAATAGTAGAGACTGAAGATCCTTGATTAAACAAGGATGTTAGAAATTTCAAGACCTCTGGTATCGGGGCAGTAATAGGGTCTAAGCCTCTGAGTTGAGCCCAGATAGCAAACCTCTTCCATTTACTGTGATACAATTTCTTAGTGGTGGGTTTGTGGGCTGAAGATAAAATGTGAATAACTTCCGGGTCCAAGGTGTGATTTCTGACTATAGTCGGAAGTGGAGGAGCCAAGCTGTTAATTTCAAAGTGTGAAGGGACTGGTGCTGTTGTCCCGACTGATGAACCAGAAGGTCCGGAATTAGATCCAAGAACCAAGGACCGTCCAGGGTATATTTCTGTAGGTAGGGGAACCATACCTGACGAGGCCAGTACGGAGCAATTAGAATCATTGTGGACCCCAATTGGGAAGCTTTCTGGATGACTTTGGGGAGAAGTGGAATCGGAGGGAAAGCATAAAGCAGTCCCGTTGGCCAAGGTTGGACTAGACCGTCCGTAGCTATCTCCCCTTGATGCGGGGTCAAGGAAAAGAACCTTTTGCACTTCGAGTTTCGTGGTGTTGCAAACAGGTCGCAGCACGGAATCCCCCATCTTTTGAAAATCTGAGCTGCTACTGTTTCGTTCAGAGACTACTCGTGAGGAGAGAGAATAGTCCTGCTCAGTCTGTCTGCCAATACATTGGATTTGCCTGGAATGTGGGTCGCTACCAGGAAGCGCTTGGTAGCCACTGCCCATTCCCACACCCTCATGGCCTCTCTGCAAAGGGGGTAAGATCTGGTCCCTCCTTGTTTGTTTAGATACCAGACCACCGACATGTTGTCTGTGTGGATGGCGATAATGCCTTGAGGGAGAAACTTGTGGAGGGCTTGTAGGGACAGAAGTACAGCCCTCATTTCCAACACATTGATATGGAGAAATGTTTCGTTTGGAAGCCAAGAACCCTGAACTGACCTGCCCAGACAATGCCCCCCCCACCCCGTCTGGGAGGCATCCGTAGTCAAGGTGACCACCCGAGGGTATAACAAAGGGTCTTCCCTGATTCAGATTGGATGGCAGAAGCCACCAGCGGAGGTCCCGTTTGCACGTTTCTGTAATCAGTATGTGATGATTGAGGGGGAGATCCTGAAAAGACCATTGTGTCGATAATAGCCACTGGAGAATCCTCATGTGCAACCTTGCCAGAGGAACTAGGAGAACCGTGGCAGACATTGAACCTAAAAGTTGCAGGACCATCCTGGCTGGGGCTTTGGATCTTAGAAGCAGGGCTCGGACTTGATCTTGTAATGTTTGTATCCTTTCGGTAGGAAGGAAGATACGCATTAATTTTGAGTCTATCTCTGCTCCTATGAATCTTATGCGCTGAGAAGGCAGCAAGACAGACTTTGACCAGTTGAATGTAATTCCCAGGGAAGCACCCAGGGAGATGGTGGCTTGTAGGTTCTCTAGTAGTAGATGCCTGGTGGTGGCAGTCAGGAGCCAGTCGTCCAGACAGGGAAACACTTGGAATCCGAGACTCCTCAGGTGAGCAGTCACTACTGCCAGACACTTGGTGAACACCCTGGGGGCTGTGGTGAGACCAAAGGGCAGTGCACAAAATTGGAAATGACCGTCTCCCAGGCTGAAGCGCAGATACCTCCTGACGCCTGATGTATCGGTATGTGATAATAGGCGTCCTTGAGATCTATGGAGCACATCCAAACATCTTTCTCCAACAATGGGAGAATGGATTGTAGAGTGACCATTCGGAATTTGGACTTCATGACGGACTGGTTTAGTTTGCCGAGATCCAAAATGAGTCTCAGGTCCCCTGTCTTTTTTGGCACTAAAAAGAACCTTGAGTAATTATCCGATCTGGTCTGTGGGGACCGGTTGGATGACTCCTTTTTCTAGCAGCTTTGAAGCTTCTACGGCTGCAATTTCCCTTTGACTGGGTGGTGGGTCCGGGATTTTTTTGGACGGTGGGGGTGAGCGTGTGAAGGGAATGGTGTAACCTCCGGCAATAATCCGAAGCACCCATCTGTCCTGAGTAATAGACTCCCAGGCTTTTAGGTGCTTGGCAAAACGGCACCCGACTGGCTCCGGAGCAGCACAGCCGGGCAATCCCTCATGGAGTGTGGGAGGCTGAAGAGCCACGAAAGGACTCTCGGTCTCCAGTGTTGCGGGGGCCTCTGCCGCCTCTGGGACGGCGTCTCCCAGAAAAATTTCCCCCTCTGCCTCTGGAAGGGGAATCTTCCTGCTGTTGAGGAAAGAATTTCTGTGATTTGCGGAACCACATCTTCCCTCCTCTTTTGGCCTTGGGATAAGGCTGAAAGGGAGTGGAAAATCATGCTCCTACGGCAGATAAAGTCTTTCCCTCCTGCTCACAGCGGGTAAGAGTGTCTTACCTTGGGTCCAAACAAAGAGGACCCATCAAAGGGAGCGTCGGCAAAGGAAGACTTGAAGGCCTCCGCGAAATGACACAAACGGAGCCAGGCTTGTCTTCGTAAAGCCACGCCTGTGCCTGCCGCTCTGCCCGCCCCTTCGGCCACATATGAAATGAGCCTCATGGACGAGTTAGAAATCGAGGTAAGGGTAGCCAACTGAGAGCCAACCGACTGGGCTAGCTGCTCAGGTAGGTTACCTGAGAGGGAGTCTGAGAGCTCCTTGACCAGATCCCTCTGTAGTCTGGTGAAATGTGCCAAATAATTCAGGGACCTCAGAGTAAAGGCCGCTGAAGTCAGGGTGCGCTTCCGCATCGGTCCATGCTCCTAGACTCCTTATTAGGAGGATGGACGGACGTTGAAGCCTCTGCCACGTCCTGCTGGGTAGCAGATGCCACCACCATGGCATCTACAGCCACGCCTTTCTTTAAGAACTCCTTCTCGGGTGGGGCAGACAAAAATTTGTTAGGGCCAGAAGGCACTGGTTCCACAGTATCTGGATGTTCCCACGCCTCAGACAAACCAAATCTAGGAGCTCGTCAAGGGCGGAGACACCCAGGAGGCGGAGGGCTGAGCCCCGAAGGCCTTGAGGAACACAGACTCATCAGCGGGGGCGGGTTTGGGATTCCAGCCGCCTCGTTGCTTGAGCATCTCTAGAATGTCTGCAAATGGGACATCATCCGAGGACGACTTTGGGGACCCCTCCGCATCATCAAGATCAGTGTCCGATGTAAGAGACTCATCGGGGGAGTCCACGTGCTTCCTCTTGCACAATCTCTTCCTTGGGGCTCCTCCGAAGACAACTCCGAAAGACCCTCAGGAGGAGGGGAACCCCCAGTGGGGGTAACCTCAGGCCCCGGGGCTCCGCTGCCTAGAGACAGGGGAACTGCCAAAGACCCAGTCTCCATGCCCAGGGAAGGTGCCGGTAGAGCCGTAGAGATGGCCAAAGAAGATTTGGCCAAGGCACTCCTCATAGCTCTGAAGGCCGGACCCCCAGAATCCTGGGAGGGTCCAGTCTCCGGAGCCATGATAGCAGACGGAAGTCCCGGCAAGCACCGAGAGGGAGGCTTGGAACCGACTGCATTGGTCCCGAAACGTCACCCCCGGGCCCGGCCGAAGAAGTCCGTGTGCTAAACTCCGACCCGAAGGCCGGGGTTGGAGTAAGGGTCGGAGCCGACCCTAGGATCTCCACTGGCTCCATCAGCACCTGCTCCGACGGAGCCGAAGCGGTCGGAGGAGGAATGGCAATGGAATGGGCTATCGGCTCCGAAGCCAATTGGGTCGGAGCCGAAACTAATTTCTGAAAGACTGGGGACTGGAAAAGTCTTTGGAGTACCCTGTCTCTGTCCGAATCTGACATCCTCGATGACCTGGAAGAGACCGAATGGGTCCGAGTAGGCCTCTCCAACGGCTCCAAGGGACTAGGGGACCGGCTCCGAATAGACTCGATAATTATTGGCGCCGAAGGAGTGTCCAAACCAATTTCCATAGGTGCCGAAGAGGGCTTCGGCGCCGAGGAGGAAGTGTCTGAGCGGACAACCTTCATCGGCTCCAAGATCAGTGGAGCCGATGAAGGTGACCCGCCTCTAGAGGCCCCAGCCGTCGGCTCCGAACCCAGAGGAGTCGAGGCTGGAGGCATCGAGGCAGACCGTTCCGCCCTCTGCTCCGAAGTCCGTGGAGCCGAAGGAGAAGCCTGCCTATGTCTTTTGGCGGTCGGTTCCGACGGGCTGGTCGGAGCCGACGCCCTTTTCTTCTTTGCAGGAGAAGGAGAGGAAGCTAATGCCTCTTCAAATGAGGGTTTAATAAGGCCTTTTAAAATAAGTTTATTTTTCCTCTCTTGGAGGACCCTCGAGGAAAACGTGTGGCACACGCTACAGGACTCCTGCAAATGTTTGGCGCCCAAACAGTACACACAGAGAGAATGGTCATCTGTTATTGACATTTTGAAACTGCACTTAGTGCACTTCTTAAAACCTGAAGGCCTAGGAGCCTGTGACATTATGGCAACCAATTTAGTGAACTAGCAAAAACCAAACACAGTAACTATCACAGAAAAATTTCTTTTTTTTTTTTTTTTTTAACCAAGACTGTCACAAATAGACAAAAATAACTAAAGGGATCCAAGAGCCCCTAAATAAAAACGGGACTAGAACAACAACGGACTGACAGGGGAAGGCCCTTCAACTCAAAGG
The DNA here is from genome assembly GCF_019279795.1 of Protopterus annectens. NCBI lineage: Eukaryota > Metazoa > Chordata > Ceratodontiformes > Protopteridae > Protopterus > Protopterus annectens. The sequence continues at coordinate 496,795,349 of NC_056738.1, forward strand.
GGACCTCTAGTCAGAGAATACGCAATCACCACACAAATATTTTACAGAAAATATTCACTCATACACAAAAACGCGAGATAGCTGTTAAAACAGCTTTTTGTTGAAATTTTAGGAAATCCCTGACAGGAAAGTAAGTGAAAAAAAAAAAACACTACTTCGCTCAGCCAGCTCGAGACCACGTCTTTGCTTGTTAGCGGCAAACGAGATCTGGGGGACTGGTAGTGGTGCATCCTGGGATATAGTAAGCTCAGCCAATAAGAGACTTCGTTCTTTGGCATAAGCGTGCCAAGTCAGAGCCGAGGATCGGCTCCGAACCCATCAGTCAGAATGTAGGCGAGATAGGATCACATAACATCCACTTTTTCTAATGCCTACTTGCACTTTGAGAGTGGGCACCCTTTTTATCAAAAAAAGGGAATTAAGAGACAAGTAATTAGAGCTTCAAGGATGTCTAGTGTATTAGAAATTTTCAATAAAGAAACACTCATTCTTAAAGATTTATTTTTGGAAAAGGGGTACCCTGAATATTTGATAGATAATATAATTCATGAAGTCAGAAACAAAACACCCACCTTTATTAGGGTTAGGTAGAGCATTGAGGCAGGTGGAACCACAAAGGAAGAGTTCCGAGGTTGGGAACAAGAATAATTTCATGTACACATTTTCCAATAAGGCACAGGAGCTGGAATCGATCATTATTAAATATTGGCCGATTTTAGGAGTGAATGAAGAACTGAAAGAATTTTTTGTTGAGAAACCTCACTTTATAAAAAAGGAAAATGTTAACATTAATAAGAAGAGAAAGGGGACATTCAAATGTAATCATTGTAACCAATGTACTGCTATGCTAAATCAGGGCATTTTTTATCTTCCCCATAGGAAATTTGAGATAAGATCTGACAATTACTATAATTGTGCATCGAAAGGAGTAGTATACTTAGGGATCTGTATATTCTGTTTATGTTTTTATGTTGGTAAAACAGAGAGACCCCTAAGAAGAAGGGTATATGAGCATCTTTATGACATCTCGAAGAAGGAGGAAACAAATGCTTTTTTTAAGCATTCCCAGACATGCAAAGAAATGGTATTAAGGTTCATGGTATTAGAGCAAGTTATACCTGAATTAAGAGGGGGGAGTTGGGAAACATTACTTGAATACCGTGAACTTTATTAGCAGCTAAAACTCAATGCTACTAGGTTCCCAGGACTAAATGACAATATCAATATTGCCCCAGTGTTAAAATTAAGAAGGGCTAGACTCTAACATATTTAGGATGGGGTGTTATGGTTTATTTATAAAAGATTTAAATAGAAAATCTCTTAAAAGTTTATTAGGGGATGTTTGGGTTTTAGTTTTTAATGTTAAGGATGTTGTTTTTTATGTATTCTGTTCGCTATTTTTTACTGTGTGTAAGAAGAATGAAAGATATGGAATCAGTAATTTTTATATGAAATGTATGAGGTTATTTTTAATTAATTAATTGATGAATTACTTGTTGACCAGCTGACATGGAACATTACTATTTAAAGGGATGATGTATAAACACATTATTTGATCCTTGAAAAAGCCTGGTAGAGTACTGGGCGAAAGCACTTGGTTGGATATTTTACATTCATTAAACTTTTGCCTTGAAGAGTTGCTGTTATTTTTGGCGGTCTCCGGGTCTTGTGCTGGTGGACATTTTGGAGTTACATGATGAGCACATAACTTAATATGATGTTGTCCTTTTCATTCTTCAAAGGCTGGGACAAAGTCCCCAACTACATTAACCTTGGGTGGCCCTCATGGAAGGATATTCCAGAGAACTGCTGAACCAAAAGCAGTTCTGCTTCTGGAAGTCACATCCAATTTGTAATGAGTAATAAAGGTAAGAATATTAAACCAGGTGGCTGCTGCACAAAAATCAGTGGAGGTTCTAGACCAGAAGGCAAATGGGGTGGCCATGGATATGGTTAAATGAACCTTAGATTTTTCTGGTAGTGAAAGACCTTGCTAGGAATATATCCAGGAAATGCAATTTGTTATCCATATGGCCAAAGTAACCTTACAAATTAGAGATCCCAACCTCCAAGGTGAAAGACAGGAGTTGGCCCGTTTTTCTGAAATCTTTTTTTCTGCGTAAACAGAAAAGTACAGCTGTGTACACTTACCAGAAATGTAGATGTTGTAGAGTGTAATTCACGGTTGCAGTCATCACTTGTGGGTTATCCCTGCTGGGTAGTCCTCAGCCAGTCCGAATACCAGAGTAAAGGATTCTTCTACTGCGTCAGCTGTCTGGAGACGAAGGCTGACGTCAAGTCGTCAGGGCTATAGAAAGAGGCAGCAGACAACAATGCATCAGTTTTTCTTGCCACCAAAGGGATGCGCCCCCAAGTCCAAGTAATAAAAAATAAAATAAAAAAGGAGAAGACGGGAGGGAAATGGGACTGCAACACTGAATGTACTAACATCTATATTTATGGTAAGTGTACACAACTGTACTATGTTCTTTGTGTTTCACTGTTGCAGTCATCCCTTGTGGGAAGATTCCCAAAACTGAGAAAAAAGGGTGGAGAAAGGACAAGAGGGGTTTAAAGTAAGCACTATATTAAGTAGATGCCAGCATGCCCTGCAAGACTGCAGATGCAAAGGCTGCCCTGGTCACAGAGAAGGTAGCCAGCTAGTAGTGCCTGGTGAAGGTGTGAATGGATGTCCAGGTAGCGGCTTCCAAAATATCCTTGGTTGGAACCTCTCTCAGGAAGGCAGTGGAAAGTAGAGGCTGCCCTAGTGGAATGTGGTCTGACTGTTTTGGGAAGACTCTTTCCATGAAAGGAATAGCAGAAATGGATGCAATGAGAGATCCACTTAGAAATGGTCTGTTTGGAAATAGATTTCCCCTCTGCCTCGGGCGAAAGAAACCAACAGCTGGTCAGATTTCCTGACTGACTTGGTTCTATCCAAGTAATATCTCAATTGTCTGCGCACATTGAGTGTATGCAAAATTCTCTCCCCTTTATTTTGTGGGGTGGGAAAGAAGGTAGGGAGGTGGGTGGCCTGTTTGAGGGTAAAAGAGACCACTTTAGACATAAACTGGTCCTAAGACGCCCTGTCAGCATGGAAAATAATGAAAGGCTCAGTGGCCATCAGGGCCTGCAGTTCAGAAACTCTCCTAGCAGAGGTGATCTGCAAGAAGGCAGTTTTCCAAGAAAGACATTTTATGTCAGCTGAAGCAGCTGGCGTAAAGGGAGGTAAACTAAATTTTACCAGGACAAAGTTAAGATCACGCTGGGGAAGGTGGCCTTCTAGGTGGTCTGATGTGCGCTACATCCCTAAGGAACTATTTTAACACGTGTTGAGAAAATATGGGGCGATCTACCTGGACAAGGGCAGCGATAGCAGAGGCAGTGCGTCTTGGAGGAGTAAGACAATCCCTTTTATAGGAGTTCTGCCAGGTAGTCCAGAACCAATGGCAGAGCGGCATGGGCGTTGTTGACAACCTTGCCCTGACATCAGATAGTAAATATTTTCCATTTGGCAGTGTAGGATTTTCTGGTGCTAGGTCTTCAGGCCTCCTTAATGATATTTAGAACCGGTAGGCTGAAAACTGTGGTGCCTTCTGTTTTTTGGGGTATAGGCCAGGTGGGACAGCTTGAGTGTGGGGAAGTTTGGATGCAGTACTGTTCCTTTCTCCTGAGTCAGGTTTGCTGTGAGAGGTAGGTTCATAGGAGGATTCTGGCTAGACTGAGAAGGGGTACAAGTGCTGCCTGGGCCAATTTGGGACAATGAGAATAGCCTTTGGTCCTTCCTCCCTGATCTTGAGAAGGAACCCCCCCCCCCCACGCTTCTAAATGGAACTCTCAGGAGCAGAACTTGGTTAGCTGGCATTTTTCCAAGGTTACGAAGAGGTCATTGTCCGGGTTCCCCCAGATTTGTCTGAGATTGAGAAAGGTCTCCCTGTGCAGCTATCACTCGTGGGGATCCAGGAGGCTTCTGCTTAACTGGTCTGCCAGGTTGTTCCATTTCCCTGGGATATACTGAGCTATCAGATGCAGTCCCAAATTTGAGGATGACTGCCAGATTTGCATAGCTAAGCGACACAGGGGGTGAGAGTGAGTGCACCCCTGCTTTGTACCACATATTACTGTTGTGTTATCAGTCTTAACAGCACTCCTGGTCTCAGGTGTTCTTTGAAAGCTAGAATTGCCCTGTGCACTGCCAGCATTTCTTTTAGGCTGATATGGAGGCCCTGAACCTCCTGTTCCCAAATGCCCTAAGTACAAAGTTCCTTGGTGCACCCCCCCAGGCTGTGTCTGATGCGTCTGTTGTGATGGTCTGACTATGTGGGAGAGACATGAAGGGTAGACCCTTGTTCAGGGTACAAGCCACTGCCCGCCATAAGAGCTCCTTCCTTAAACAAGGGATCAGGGGCAGCTGGTGTTCGTATTTCTGAGGTAACCACTGTAGTTTCCTCATGTGTAGTCTGGCTAGGGGTATCATCAGGATGCAGAAGACCATGTATCCCAGAACTTGCAGGAATTTCTTTGCTGTGAGGTGGGTCCTGTGGGTCAGTTGTGTTAAGTAAGAGTGGAGGAAGCTCTGCTTCTCCAGAGGGAAGTAGGCTGTTTGTGTTAAAGTGTCCAGTAGAACTCCCAGGAAGGTTAGCCTTTTAGTGGGGTGGAATTGGGACTTCTCTAGGTTGATAGTGAATCCCAGAGAGAATAGTTGAGTTTAAACAAAGGTGGAGGCCCTGCAGGAGTTTGTGCTTTGTGTCTGCATGGATGGGGCAGTCGTCCATGTAGGGGTAGATCTGTATGCCCTACTGTCTGCAAAAGGCAATGACGAGCCAGGAAAGTACAGTTTTGTACCTACCATAAATGTAGATGTCCGAGAGGTATGCATCTGCAGTCCTAACAAATGGGTTGTCCTGCCTCAGGCAGCCCTTCAGTCGGCCGGATTCCAAAGTCTGGGTCTGGCCTCGGCTGATGTCGCACTTCACCCGACGTCATAGCTGCAGTTCAGCGGGTATAAAGGCATCAGCCGACGCCATTTTCCTCAGTGTTTCTTGCCCCAGATGCCAGGTGCCCTCTAGGAAGGCTAGATTTGGATACATGCAAATGTTTCCAAACAATAGAGAGCAAATAGAAATAAACATGTATATACATATATACAAACAAATACACCATAATAGATTCCCCCAGCTAGCTACAAGATGGGCAAACACCCTAGGAGTACCACAGAGGGGAAGGAGGGCGGGTAATCCTGACTGCAGATGCATACCTCTCAGACATCTACATTTATGGTAGGTACAAAACTGTACTATGTCCTTCAAGGATGCATCTGCAGTCCTAACAAATGGGTAGAATACCATAGCCAAACTGGGGGAGGAGGCACTAAGGAGGCAATAAGAGTTTATGGTGTAGTTAAGATCCCTTGCAAAACAGCAGTGGCAAACCCTGCTCGGGATCTGGAGTATAAAGGTAGATTATAATGCTTGGCAAATGTATGCACGGAGCTCCAAGTAGCAGCCTCTAAAATGTCTTTGGTAGCCACTCCTCGTAAGAAAGCTGTAGTAGTGGCTGTAGCCCTTGTGGAGTGAGGTCTGATGTTTTCTGGAGTTGCCTTTCCATGAAAAGAGTAACAAAATCTAATGCAATTTCCTATCCATTTTGAGATTGTTTGTTTGGAAATTGCTTTTCCTTCCATTCCTGTTGCATATGCTACCAGAAGCTGGTCAGTTTTTCTATTGTTCTTGGTTCTGTCCAAGTAGTAGCGCAATTGTCTGTGCACATCCAAGGTATGCAGTAATCTTTCCCCCCTGTTCTGCGGGTTGGGGAAGAATGTTGGTAGGTGTATTGCTTGGTTTAAAGATACCCTGGAGACCACTTTTGGCATAAAGGTAAGATTAGTTCTCATGGACACTATCCTGATGGAAGATCAGGAAGGGTTGTACTGCCATTAATGCCTGTAATTCAGAAACCCTTCTAGCTGAAGTGATTGCAAGCAGGAATGCAGTTTTCCAAGATAAGTACTGTAATTCTGCTGTTGCTGCTGGTTCAAAAGGGGGAAGTGTCAACTTTTCTAACACAAAGTTCAAGTCCCATGTAGGCAATGGTGGTTTCCTTGGTGGCTTTACATTTTTAATTCCTCTCAGAAACTGCCTGAGTAGAGGTTGAGAAAAGACTGGAGGATCCATGTTGTATTGTGCTGAAATTGCTGATGCATGAATCTTAATGGAGAAGTAAGACAGGCCATTGTGGAAAAGCTCTGCTAAATATTCCAGGATGTTAGCTATGTTTGCCAATGATGCATCTACTCCTTTTGTTGTACTCCAAATGAGATATCTTTTCCATTTTGCTGAATAAGTTTTCCTTGTTGAGGGTCTGCGAGCCTCCAAGATAATGTCTTTAACCCTTTGAGATAAATCTGGGTTATGTTGTCTTATGTAATGTTCCAAGCAGCTAGCTGCAGTGTTTTCAAGTTTGGATGCAGGATTTTGAAGTTGTTCTGTGTTAGCAGCAGAGGTAGTAGGGGTAGAGGCCATGCGTGTTCCCGAGACATACTCTTTAGTAGCGGGTACCAATGTTGCCTCGGCCAGTCTGGAGCTATCAAGATGATCCTTGGGTGATCTTTGATCTTCAGTAGCACTTTGTGCATCAAAGGGAGAGGTGGGAATGCATATGCTGTCAGGTTTTCCCAACTGAAGGATAGGGAGTCCACCTTCCAAGCAAGTGGGTGGTATGTCCTTGTGCAGAATTTTGTCACCTGGTGGTTGTGTGGGGATGCGAACAGGTCTATTTCTGGTAGTCCCCATTTCCTTGTAATGGATTTGAAGATGTCTGGATGCAGCATCCATTCGTGGGCATCCGTGGTAGTTCTGCTTAAGATGTCTGCTAGAACATTTTCTTTTCCTGGCACAAATATGGCCTGGAGCTGAATGTTGAGGTTCAGGGCCACATTCCAGAGGTCCATTGCCATCCAGCATAGAGGATATGAATGTGTGCCTCCCTGTTTGTTGATATACCACATAACTGTGGTGTTGTCCGTCCTTATCAGCAAATGACCCTGTTGAAGAAACGGTCTGAATGTCTGAATTGCCTGCTTTACTGCCAGCATCTCTTTTTGATTTATGTGTAGGTTCATCTGGTCTTGAGTCCATAAGCCTTGTATGCACTTGTCCACCATGTGTGCCCCCCAACCGAGGTCTGAGGCGTCCGTGGTGATAGTCTGGTTTGGGTGAGGCCTGTGGAAGGGCAGTCCTTTGTTAGATTGACAGACCTGGGCCCACCACTGGAATTCTTGCTTCAGGCATGGAATTATTGGAATTTGGGTTTCTAGGCTGTGCTTGTGCTGAGACCATAAATTCCTCAGGTACCATTGCAACTTCCTCATATGTAGTCTGGCATGTGGAATCAATATTATGCAGGATGCCATGTAACCCAGGGCTTGCAGGATTTTCCTTGCTGTAAGCTGGTTCTGTGCTGTTAATGCCATGAAATAAGGTGGTAGTTGCTTCTGCTTTTCTGCTGTGAGGAATGCCATCTGGTTTGATGTGTCCAGTTCTGCACCCAAGAAAGTTATCCTTTGTGATGGGATCAGCCTTGACTTTTTTGTGTTGACTGTGTATCCCAGGGCTTGTAGTAGGTGAATAACCTTTCAAATCTTTTGTTAATTTGTCTTTGCTGTCCGCTTGTAACAGGCAGTCGTCCAGGTATGGATAAATTTGAATTCCCTGAAGCCTGCAATGAGCAATTACTGATGCCAGGCATTTCGTGAATACTCTGGGCGCAGTAGATAAGCCAAAAGGCAATGCTGAGAATTGATAATGCTCTGATCCTGCAAGGAATCTGAGGTATCTTCTGCAATTTGGTCGTATGGGGACGTGCAGGTATGCCTCCTTGAGCTCCAGAGTCACCAGCCAAGACTCCTTGCCCAGCATGGGAAGAAGTTGCTGTAGGGTCAGCATCTTGAATTTTGGAACAATAAGATATGTGTTCAGAGCAGACAGGTCGAGGATAGGTCTCCATTGGTTTTCCTTTCTTGGTACCAGGAAAAGCCTGGAATAAAATCCTTGTCCCATAGCCGGTACCTTTTCTATAGCTCTCATCCTTAGTAAGTGGTCTATTTGCTGTAGAGCGTTTGTCTTTTGGTTTGGAGGTAGGTTTGGCATTCCTCTCTTCCTTGGAAGAGTATGGAAGTGAAACCTGTAGCCTTTGTCTATTGTCTGCAGAATCCATTTGTCTCCTGTAATGTAATGCCAATTTACTGAAAATAAGGCTAACTTTCCGCCTAAGGGTGCTTCTAGTTGTTCCCTGGTAGGCGGTTTCAGAGCCAAGTCACTGTGATTGTCCTGTGGAAGTGGTAGTGGCTGGATCTGTGGCAGTACTTCTCTGGCTGTTAGGCTGCCACTGACGTCCCCTGTAGGCACCTCTGGATTGACCTCTGCCTCTTGGGCGTCTATTTCTGCTTCTCTGTGCTCTGGTGGTGTTCTGACCGACCGGCACTTGCTAACAGCTTCTGCTTCGGGCGCCACGCGGCAAGAAAGACGGAGGAAAATGGCGTCGGCTGATGCCTTTATACCCGCTGAACTGCAGCTATGACGTCGGGTGAAGTGCGACATCAGCCGAGGCCAGACCCAGACTTTGGAATCCGGCCGACCGAAGGGCTGCCTGAGGCAGGACAACCCATTTGTTAGGACTGCAGATGCATCCTTGAAGGACATCTTGGTGAAAACTCTGGGAGCAGTAGATACCTCAAAGGGCAAAGCAGAAAACTGAAAGTGTTGTGACCCTGCTCAGAAGCACAGGAAACTCCTGTAGGACTTTCTTATTGGGATGTGGAGGTAAGCAGTCTTCAGATCTAGGGTCACTAGCCAAGCATGTGGAATCAGCACTGGTAAAAGCTTGTGTAGGGTCAGCATTTTGGATTTTGGGACCATGAGGGACAGATTCAGAGTGGATAGGTCTAGAATAGGATGGCAGGTGCCCTCCTTGCTTGGTACTAGGAAAAGTCTGGAATAAAACCATTTTCCGATCCGTTTCTCTGGTGCAGGTTCCACGGCGCCTTGGGCATAAAAGCCTTTGGATCATACAGATTGCTTCTGCCCTCCAATTTGCTGGTACATCCAGGAAGCCAGAATATCTGGGTTTTTCTATGAAAGAGAATCTGTACCCACTGGTAATAATTCTTAGGACTCGTACATATGAGATGATGGTTTTCCAATTCTGTATAAGAGGGAGAGTTTTCCTCCTAGCCCCTCTGGGGGGATGCGAGGCAGAGGGGAAGGGGGAGAGTCAATGTGAATCCTTGAAGAGAATGGGTTTAGAAAGTACAGTTGTGTACACTTACCATAAATGTAGATGTTAGAGTGTATTCACTGTTGCAGTCATCACATTTGGGTTATCCGCTTGCAGTAGCCCTCAGTCGGCCTGATTATCAAAGTTTTGGGTCCTGCGTCGGTTGCTGTATCCTCTTCCGTGACGTAAGGCAGTCAAGGGAATAAATGCAGCCGACACCATCACATCAGTTTTTCTTGCCCCAGATGTCAGGTGCCCCCCAGATGTCAGGTGCCCCCCTAATGGGAAGCAAAGGGTTATACCGCCAACAAAAAAAGCTAATACACCAAAAAGCTTTTAAGCATAGTAAAGGAGTGTAGAGGTATAGCCAAAAGTCAGGGGGCTGGAGGGAGGGCAACCATGACTGCAACAGTGAATACATTCAAGCATCTACATTTATGGTAAGGGTACACAACCGTACTGTGTTCTTCGTGTTTCACTGTTGCAGTCATCACATTTGGGTAGATTCCCAAAGGTATGGGAGGAGCAATTCAGATAGCATTAGGACCAGCTAAAAGGCCCTGCAAGACTGCAGTGGTAAAACCAGCTCTGGATTTAGAGAAAATTGGCAAATGGTAATGCTTGGTGAAGATATGTACAGAACTACAGAGGTAAATGCAGCCCTGGTAGAATAGTGTCTAATCCCCTGTGGGATAGGTTTTCCATGGTGCTTATAGCAAAAATGAATGCAATGGCCTATCCATATAGAAATGGTTTGCTTTGAAATAGCCTTCCCCTCTGCCCCCTGCAGCAAATACCACCAGCAGTTGCTCAGACTTCCTTTGAGGTTTAGTCATGTCCAAGTAAAATCTAAGTTGTCTGTGCACATCTGAGTGCAGTATCCGTTCCCCTTTGTTCTGTGGATTAGAAAAGAACCAAATGAATGGATTGATTAAGAGCCACACTGGATACCTCCTTGGGCATGGAGGGATTGGTCCTGAGGGACACCATGTCTGCATGAAAGATGATGAAAGGCCCTACTGCCGTAAGGGCCTGTAATTCAGATACCCTCCTTGCTGAAATGATTGCCAAAAAGGAAGCGGTTTTCCAAGAAAGGAATTTAAACTCTGCACTTGTAGGTGGCTCAAAAGGAGGCAAAGTGAGTTTTCCAATACAAAGTTAAAGTCCCAGGCTGGAGTTTGGACTCTTCTGGGTGGTCTCAGGTTTTTGGCCCCTCTGAGAAACTGGTTGAGCAGTGGGTGAGAAAAGAGGGGTGGTTCTGTGTTGTAATGAGCTGAAATGGCGGAGGCGTAAACTTTGATGGAAGAAAAGGAAAGGCCCTTGTGAAGCATCTCAGTTAAGTATTGAAGAATCTGAGGTAAATTGGGCACTGCTGTGGCCATCCCTTGAGTTTTGTGTTCCAGGCACAGAATCTTTTCCATTTTTCAGCATAGGATTTTCTAGTACTATGCCTCCTTGCCTCCAAAATGACATCCAACACTTGTTGACATTCGGTAATTAGCCAGGCTGCCAGGTTCAGGGTTTGAAGCTGGGGGTGCAGAATCTGGATCTCCTGCTGTGACAACAGGGTAGAGGGTCTGAGGCAGGTGCCATGGGGCTAACTGTGACACTGCACAAGAGGGGGTACCAGTGTTGGCATGACCAGTTTGGTGCAATCAGCATCACCCTTGGTTTGTCCTGTTTGATCTTTAGTAGTACTTTGGAGAGGAGAGGCAGAGGAGGAAAGGCAAACTGATGGATTTTTCCAGCTGAAGAACAGAGCATCCACTTTCCAAGCTTGTTTGGGGGGAGTCCTTGTGCAGAATTTGTCCAATTGGCAGTTCTGGGGGAGGCAAACCAGTCTATATCTGGACTCCCCAGTTGTCTATCAACATGTTGAAGGTCTTTGGTTCCAGTTTCCACTTGTGTGGGTCCATGAGATTTCTGCTTAGTTCGTCTGCCAGTGTACTTGGTTTTCCTGGCAGGAAATGAGCTTGTAGATGCACTTGGTAGCTCAAGGCAGTGCTCCACAGAGCCATGGCTAGTCTGCAGGGGTAGGAATGGGTACCCCCCACCCTGCTTGTTTATGTACCACATAACAGTGGTGTTTGTCCGTCTTTACCATTAATAGTCCTGGAAGAATGTGGTCTTTGAAGGCTGTCAGAGCATTCTGCACAGCTAACATTTCTTTTTGATTGATATGCAGGTGCATTTGACTTGGGTTTCATTTGCCCTGAATGCACTTCCCTGCCAGGTGAGCCCCACCATGCACAGTCTGATGAGTCTGTTAAGGTTTGGGCAGCAGGGGGTAGTGTGAATGGTAATCCCTTGTTTTGGTGGCAGGCCTCTGCCCACCAAAGAATTCTAACCGTAGGCAAGGTATGATAGGAATCATTGCTTCTAGATCCTGAGAATGTTGACACCATAGGCTTTTTAGATACCACTGTAGTTTCCTCCTATGCAGTCTTGCATATGGAATTAGTAGAATGCACGAGGCCATGAACCCCAAGGCTTGCAGTGTTTGCCTTGCAGATAGCAGGGTCTTTGTGGCCACTAGTTTGAAGTAAGTTGTCAAATGAATTTGTTTCTCTGGCGTGAGGAAAGTCATCTGGGAGGTTGTGTTCAAGCTTGTTCCCAGGAATAAAATTTGACAGGGTAACCGCTGGGATTTCTTTTCGTTTATGATGTACCCCATACAAGTTGGCACCTTTTGTACAAATGCCAGATGATTCAAAAGTATGTCCTGGCTTTCGGCCTGAATTAGACAATCATCCAGGTATGGATATATTTGAATATTTCTTTGCCTGCAAAAAGCAATGACTGGAGCTAAGCACTTTGGCTTATCTACTGCGCCCAGGGTATTCACAAAGGGCAGTGCATAGAACTGATCGTGCATGCAGCCTGCTTTGAAGCATAGGTATCTTCTGCAAGATTCCCTGACTGGGATGTGCAGGTAGGCTTCCTTTAAATCCAGTGTTGCCAACTAGGCATCTTTGCCTATCATGGGAAGCAACTGGTGAAGAGTTAACATCTTGAATTTTGGAATCACCTAAAAGGTGTTTAGGACAGAAAGGTCCAGGACAGGATGAAATGAGTTGTCTTTCCTAGGTACCAGGAAAAGTCTCGAGTAGAAACCTGGTCCCTTTTCCTCTTCTGGTACAGTCTGAATAGCCTTTAATCTTGAGAGAGTACTTGCTTTTGAGCCTCTACCCACTGATTTGGGGGGTAGATCTGGCCATTTGGGGTTGGTAACGTGTGGAAGTGAAATCTGCATCCTTGGGAAACTATGTTTAAAGCCCATTTGTCCTGGGTAATGAGTTCCCAGTTTTTTGCTTAGAGAAATCTTTCACCCTAAAGGAGCAATCAGTTGAGAAGTGCTTGGAAGTTTTAAAGTTAAGTCACTGAGACAGCTTACCATAGGGAGGAGACTTACTACTTCCTGATTTGGAAGTGGGAGCCCCCCACTGCTTAGTCCTGTGCATACCCTGGGACTGAAGCCTGGTTGTTCTGCTGGTTCTAGGTTTGAACTGAAGGCCTGGAAGATGCAGGAAAGGACCAATTTTTTTGAGGGCCAATGCCTACTAAATCTTGGAGGCTGCACTTGTAAGAAGTCTAACAGTTTGCATAGATTTCGCTTTTTCCTCCATCATTTTAAGAACAACTTCTGCTTTGTTGCCAAACAGGCGGCCCTGATTTAAGGGAGCATCCAGCAATTTAGTTTTAACACAATCTGGCAAAGATTGCTCCTTAAGCCAAGCATGCCTTCTTAAGAACAGACCCGGTGACAGCAGCACTGCAAGATGCCTCTAGTGAATCAAAACCACATTGCAAAGTAGGTTTTCCAACCTGATCAGCAGAATGCATTAAATCCTGTAAATCCTTATTTTCAGCACAATTAGAAAATCAACATTCTCTGTTTAAGCAATCCAATAATATGCTGCTGATACCTTAACATATGAAACTGGCAATTTAAGGCCCTGATGGCCAAGGTTGCAGAGGTGTATACCTTCTTACCCCATCTACCCAGGGCCCTGGAATCGTTATCAACGGGGATAGGATTTTTGGTAGCAGCCTTAATGCCATTTGGTCCCTGTGAAATGGTCTCAGGATCTGCAGTAGAATTTTTAAAAAGGGACTTGTGAGAATCAGGAATCCTGTAATATCTATCAGGTTTTCTGGGAGCAGGAGGTAAAGAGTCAGGGAACAAACTAGATTCCGACAAGGCACTGTCAATGTCCAACACAGGAAGGATAACTATGTTGGGGCAGGAGTAAGAAACCGCTAAGCCTCTTTTCAGAATCAAGAGTAATCCTGGCTTTCCCAGTGAAAATGCTCTCCAAGAGTATGCAAGCTTTCACCAAAAGAAAAATTCTCTGGGGGGAGAAGCAGAGGGAAGAGAGTCCTCTGCATCAGAATCCTCATAGGTGGATAAGGGTAAATCCTGGTCATCAGAGAAGATAGAAATTTCAGAATCCTTGTCAGAAGTATCAAACAAATTCAGTCCTAGGTCTCAGAGGGGGAAGGTTGGCTTCCCCTGATTAAAGTAATAAGGTCTTCAGCCATTCTTATCTGCTTTTTAGGCACAGAGGCCTGACCATGCGGTCTGGGCTGTTTCCTAGGCATGGTTCGAGTTTTAGGCCTTGAAGGAGAAGATGGCATCGGTTTAATATGCAAGGCAGTAGGCCTGAATTCACCCTCAGAAGCAGGTGCCTGCACAGCGGCTCCGGACCCATCCACAGTAGAGCCATCCGCAGGTTCCACAGTTGAAACATCTCGCAGCATACCTGACTCCGAATGGGTCTCAGTAGAGGCCTGCGAATCAGCTGGTATCAGGGGCTGTGAAAGCACTTCACTGAGCACCGGCAAACTGGCAACTAGCTTAGGAGAAGCGCCGTTAGCAGCTTTGGACCTAGGCGGCCTGTCTCTGTCTTTGCGTTTTTTCAGAATGTCGGTAGTCGGGTGGCTTACCGAAGACATATCTGGATAATTGAATAGAGTACCAAAATATTTAGAAGCGAAAATATACAGACAATGAATAGTAAGTGGTTTAAAACAGGCACAAAACCGACAGCGAGGTAAGTCATGGTCAGGGCCTAGGCAAGGAATACAGTACGTCTCAGCCACAGCCTTCAAGGAGAACAAAAAACATATGAAAATGCATCTCTATATATACATCTATCAATAAATCAATCAACTCAATTAACTTCCTAGCTAAAACAATCAATTCAGCAGCTTTTGCCCCCATGTATGCAAATTTGACAATGGGCCTATTTGAGACAGGAAATATATATAGACATCAATTTTTTCAGGAATATGTAGTTAAATATTTTAGGTACGTAGATGATCTGATTTTTCTAGTAGAAGGTGGTACTTCACAAGTTCACCAATTTATTTTGGATCTAAATTGTAATAGATTTTCTTTAAAGTTTGATGGTTTAAAGATAGGCACTAATATGCCTTTTTTGGACATTGTTTTAAACATTAATAATGGTAGTTATCTGATTTCTTCAGTTAATAAGAAATTTGTAGGTGGTACACAATATGTTCATGCTACAAGTGGGCATCCTCCGCACACCATTAATTCTTTGCCATATGGTGAAATGCTGCGGATTTTTCGCTTATGTAATAATAGTGAATCTTTTGATAAAGAACTCAACTCCCTTTATGATTCCTTTTTGGGTAGAGGTTATAGTAAAAATATGTTAGCTGAGTGTTATGACAAATTTTGTAGCAACAATAACAAAAAAATGAAGTCTTCATTTTTTAATAATATATACAATAATGACCAAGTCAGCAGGATAGATAATAGAGAACAAGAAAGTTTATACTTTGTTACAACATATGGCTGTTTCACACCTGAACTTATTATAATATTTACACAGTTCTGGTAATATTTTTGTTCCCTCAACAGTGTTCAGTCTTGGTTAAATGTAGATTTACAATTTTCTTATAGAAGAGGAAAAAATATTAAGGATTTTTTAGTAAAAAGTAAATTTAGTTTCCCACTACCTAACATTTCTAAGCATATAGTTAGCATGGGAACACACCAGTGTGGCAGATGCAAAGCCTGTCAGTTTGTTACTATCTTTTTCACATATCAACAATATTGCCTTTAAAGTTAATGAGAGTTTTCATTGCAATTCTGAAGGTGTAATTTATGCCCTTTGTTGCCCTTGCAGAAAATTTTATATTGGTGAAACAAAGAGGTTATTTAAAACAAGACTTTTGGAACATGTGAGGGACATCCATAATAAAAAAGTAGAAAGCCCAGTGGCTATGCATATTTTAAATTTTCACAATAGTGATAGCAAAGGTTTAAAAGGATGTGTACTGGAACAAATTAGATATTGTAAATATGGTGATTTGAATATTAAGCAATGTTTGTTACATAAAGAAGCTGTATACATTCTTAAATTTAAAACTTTGTGTCCTAGAGGTCTGAATGAAGATTTCAATTGGAAAATGCTGCTGAATTAATTGATTGTTTTAGCTAGGAAGTTAACTGAGTTGATTTATTGATAGATGTATATATAGAGATGCATTTTCATATGTTTTTTGTACTCCTTGAAGGCTGTGGCCGAGACGTCAGAGATACAATAAACTGCTTGGTGGATTTTTCCTGTTGTTCCTTTTTTATACTTGGACTTCTGCTGTTGTTTCTATATATAAGGAATACAGTACGAATTAAAATCTTTGAGTTATTTGCTTTCCACAAGAAATACAATTACTTTTACGGACATCGATTTAGAGCAAGAAAACGTTTCCCCAACGGGGTACTTGGCTTTAGTTGAAGACTTCGGTTCTGAAACTTTAAAACGAAAATTTCAGGGGTCGGCCGACCGGCACTTGCTAACTGCTTCTGCTTTGGGCATCGCACGTCAAGAAAGACTGATATAATGGCATTGGCTGCATGCTTTATACCCCTGACTACCTGACGTCACAGATGATGAGATAGCAACCGACACAGGACCCAAGACTTTGGTAAATCAGGCCGACTGAGGGCTACTGCAAGCAGACAACCCAAATGTGATGACTGCAACAGTGAAACACTAAACATCTCCCTTGCCTAGATGTTGTAGACGTCCATCTCTGCTGGCTTTGGGGCTGGTGCCTGGAAGGTCTGTCTCTGCGTCCCTTCCTCTGGACAGGTTTTTGTTTGGGCAGGAAAGGACAGACACCTTGTGGGGAAGTTCCAACTGAAATTGGGAGGCTGCCTTCACAGTCTGCATAGACTTGGCTTTGTCTTCCATTTTCTTAACCTCCTCAGCTTTGGGTCCAAACAGCTGGTATTTATCCAGAGGAGCGTCTAATAAATTGGACTTTATCTGGTCAGGCAAAGGTTGCTCCCTTAACCAGGAATACCTTCTAATCACAGAGCTGGTAACTGCATCCCTGCTTGAAGCCTCCAAGGCATCAAACACAATGCAGGGAATGCTTGGCTACTTGGGAACTGGAAAGTATAAGGTCTGCTACTTTCCCAGCAGCACTGCTGTCTGGTAGGGTGGACATTTTCTGTTTTAATAATTCCAGGACATTTTGCTGGTATTTCAGCATATGGAAATAATTCAGAGCTGCAATGGCTAAAGTAGCCAAAGTGTAGACCTTCTTGCCTAGTCTAAGGCTCTGCTCTCTATCAGTAGGAATGGGGCTTTTAAAGGAGCTAGTACTAGCCTCCTTAGGACCCCGAGTAATGACCTCTGGATCAGTTGTAGGGTTTTTAAAAAGATACTTTTGGGCATCTTGCATCTTATAAACCCAAAAGAAAGGCACTGGTAAGGCAAGCTGGATAGCAGTCAAGAAAAGTTTATTGTTGGCCCCAAAGTACACCGACGAAAAAAGATAAATCCACACAAACGCTTATAACTGTTTTAACTGCATTTTCGTCTTATAACTTCAGCAGATGAGCATACCAACAGTTAAATCCTCGACTATATACAAAGTTTAAAAACCCAAAAGCCAATCAAATGAACTGAGTGATTAAGAAACCAGAAAGATAAATGGAACAGTGCAATTCTAAATAGTCACATAAAATCACTGTTTAAAAAAATCATTGTTAGTTAAAAAGAACTGTTTAAAAACCTAAAAAAAACACAAAATAGACATTTGAACATGTTAATACATAATACATACAATTATAAAAATAGATTAAATAATAAATATGTAAAATCCATATATAAATGCAAGGTGTTGAGACATGACTTACAATAAGGCATTGATTATTACATATGATGGAGGTGCTAAAAGGACATCACACAAGAAGAATGGAAACACTTTGCCAGTATTTCTCATTTAAACATATTTGAGAACCCCTTTAAGTGCATTTTTAAGAAGGGCCAGAAAATAAAGTCAATCTTGGAAGGTGGTGCAGCTAGATATAAAGGTACAGATTCTAAAGAGAGGCACAAAAGTGTGGAAACTGTCCCTACATTAAGATAGGGGAAAAGACAAAACGTAGGAACAAATTTATTAAAACCAGGGCGTATGCGAACTGCAGTACAAATGGCATTGTTTAGTTAGCTTTGTCTGATCAATGTGACATTTTATGTAGGAAAAACAGAGAATTTAAAATGCAGGTTTATGAACATATGTATGACATCAGAAAGAAAAATATTAATGCGTTGTACAGGCACAATCAAACTTGTATTAATGCCAATTTTGTTTTTTATACTATAGAAGCGTTACCTATAGATCCCGGCGTGGCCCTTGGGAAACCCATCTTGAATATATTGGCAATTAATTTTAGAATCAAATGCATACCCTGGTTTGAATGAAAATAAGAAGTTATGTACCTACCATAACGTTCCATGTTAGTTGTCTTCTCTCGCCTTCTTTCTTGCTTGTTGGTTCGGAGCCGATCCCTCGGCTCCGACTCGGCACTTGCTAAGCTCGAGAGTCACTTTTACCAGCTCGAGGCAGCCCCATATCCCATGATGCAAGGCGGTAAGTACCCAGATCTCGTTTGATGACAAAGGGCAATAGCACCAAGCATAAAACACTTCCAAAAGGAAGAAAGAAAACTTACAGGATGGAAGAAGGACCAGGTCTGAATGGTCTTCAGCATAATAATTTCTTATAACAAGGTCTGTCCAGGCCTGGGGGAAGGAGGGAGGGTCAAGAAAGAAGGCGAGAAGACAACTAACATGGAGCGTTATGGTAGGTACATAACTTCTTAATGTTAAGTTGTCAATCTCGCCTTCATTCTTGCTTGATGGGACCGCGTCCCTAGCACCTCTATCCTGGGTGGCTCAATGGAACAGACTCTTGAGGACTGTAGAGCCAAAACTGGCTCTGTCCCTGGAGGCCAAGTCCAATTTGTAATGGGAAACAAAAGTGTGAGGAGTGGCCCAAGTGGCTGCTGCACAAATAGTGTCTAAAGGAAGTCTAGCTTGAAAGGCTGTAGAAGTAGCTAAGCTCCTAGTTGAATGTGCTTTAGGTTTTGAGCACAGCTGTTTTCCCCTGAGAAGATAAATTTCAGAGATGACGAAGAAAGCCATCTGGACAAGGTCACTTTAGAAACAGGAAGGCCTTTCTTATTATCCATAGGAAACAAGAAGTCGATCAGATTTTCTAAATTTTTTGTTCTGTCCAAATAATATCTGAGTTGACGGTGGACATCAAGATAATGTAGTTTTGTTCGGCTCTGTCTGAATAGTTTGGGAAAAATACAGGAGATCAATGGATTGATTCAAATTGGTCTTTGAAGCGACCTTAGGCAAAAGGTCGGATTAGTTCTCAAAGATACTCTGTCTTTGTGAAAAACCAAATAGGGGGTCGAACCGATAGAGCATGAAGTTCAGACACCCTCCTGGCGATGTAATAGCCACTAGGAATAAAGTTTTCCAAGAAAGAAATTTCAGGGAACAAGAAACAGCTGGCTCGAAGGGGAAGAATCAAGGATGTCAGCACTAAATTTAGATCCCACTGAGGAGGAGGATTCCTGATTGGAGGCTTTAGTAGGAAAATTCCTTTCAAGAAGGCCCTGCAGAGCCTATGGGACATAATATTATGATCTGCGACCCCGACATGAAAGTTGGAGATAGCAGCCAATTGAACTCTGACTGTGGAAGAAGAGGAGCCTGCATGAAAAATCTCTGCTAAGAAGTCCAGGACTGCCTGAACAGGGGCAGTGAAAGGATCAATATTCTTGGCCTTAGCCCAATAAGAGAAACGTTTCCATTTGCTAGTATAAATCCTCCTGGTAGAGGATTTTAAAGAAGCTACTATGATGTCTCTAACGGGGTTAGAGATCAGAGGAAGCCTGGCTAAGGAAGGAAGTGGAGCAACCATGCTGTGAGGTTGAGAGAAGGGATAGACCGGTGCAGCTGACCGGATTGGTGAATCAGAAGATCTGGCACTGGGTCCAGATGCCACGGCTGCACCAAAAGGTGACGATGGAGGACGGAACCAAACTTGTCGAGGCCAGTAAGGGGCAATGAGAATCAATTTGGCTCTCAAAACGGTAGCTTTCTGGATAACTTGAGGGATCAGAGGAAATGGAGGGAAGGCATAAAGAAGTCCCTGGGGCCAATCCTGGGTCAGAGCGTCTCTGGGGGATGGCCTGGTAGAGGAAGAGACAGAAGAAGTCTGGGCATTTGCTGTTTTGGGGAGTAGCAAAAGATCGCAACATGGACGACCCCATTCCAGAAATATCTCTTCCGCTATAGATTGCTTGAGAGACCACTCGTGAGGCATGAGAATAGCTCTGCTCAATCTGTCCGCTACAATGTTGGTTTTCCCAGGGATATGCGTTGCTACCAGAAACCGATGAGAGGAGATCGCCCATTGCCATAGTCTGAGCGCTTCTCGACACAAGGGGTAGGACTTGGTTCCACCCTGTTTGTTGATATACCAAACTACAGACATGTTGTCTGTGTGGACTGCAATTGTCCCTATGGGAAGAAAGTCGTTGAGGGCTTGCAACGTTAAAAGCACTGCTCTCATCTCCAGGACATTTATGTGCAGATGGTACTCGAACGGCTGCCACGTCCATGAACCATCCTGCCCTGATAATGACCCCCCCCACCCGATCAGGGAGGCATCCGTGGTGACAGTGGCTATCGGGGATGGGGGTACAAAGTGTCTGCCTTGGTGAATCTGAGGAGATATGATCCACCAAGCAAGATGATCTTTGCAAGTCTGTGTCACCAGAATCTGGTGACGCATTGGAAGTTGTTGGTACGACCACTGTGTGAACAGCATCCACTGAAGAAGGCGCATGTAGAATCGAGCCAGGGGAAGAAGAGTAATGGCCGCAGCCATGAGGCCTAATACCTTTAGAACCATTCTGGCCTGTACTTTCTTGTTGGCCAGAATGATCCTGACATGACTCTGAATGTCTGAAACTCTTTGATCTGTAAGGGTAGCTGACATCCGAACAGTGTTTAAGTTTGCGCCTATGAAAGTAATAGACTGGCAGGGCAATAAGGATGACTTTTTGAAGTTGATCGAGATGCCCAAATGAGAACAAAGATTTATTGTGTAATCCCTGGCTTGAATAAGCTGATGCCTGGTGGTGGCTGACAGGAGCCAGTCATCGAGATCTGAAACACCTGGAATCCTTGGCGTCTCAGGTGAGCCGTGACCACTGCCATGCATTTGGTGAACACTCTGGGGCTGTAGTGAGACCAAAGGGCAGGGCTCTGAACTGGAAATGACTGGACCCCAGCCGAAGCGGAGAAATCTCCTGGAGCGTCTGTGAATTTTGATGTGATAGTCGCATCCTGAAGATCTATTGAGCACATCCAATTGTCCTTCTGTAAGAAGGGCAGAATTGACTGAAGAGTGACCATTCGAATCTTGTCTTCCTCACAGACTTGTTGAGTCTGCTGAGATCCAATATTGGTCTCCAGTCTCCCGTCTTTTGGGGACCAAAAAGAACCTTGAGTAGATTCCGGGCTCTGAATGGTCTGTTGTAACTGGCTGAATGGCTCTTTTGCAGTAGTTTTGAGACTTCTAACTCTGCAATTTCCCTTAGACCGGGTGGTACATCTGGAAGGGAATTTGAGGGAAAGGACTTTCCTCGAAAGGAATTATGTAACCCTTGGATATGATCGACTGTACCCATCTGTCTTGAGTGAGGGAATGCCAGGCTTCTGGGTACAGTGATAATCTTCCCCGACTGCCTCCAAGGAGGGACAGCCGGGCAACATCTCAGGGATGCTGAAAGGGCTGGTCAGAGAGGCTCTCTGTTTCCCTGGTTTTGGACCCCTCTGCCTCTAGGCGTCTGTTGTTGTTACCCCTCTGCCTCTAGGGGTAAACTGACCACGTGAATCCGCGTGACTCCTTGGGATTTGGAACCACATTTTGCCACCTTTCTGTCCTTTGGGGTAAGGTCTAGAAGGGGTGGAAAACGGACTCCTGACAGAAAGAGTCTTGCCGTCCTGCTCACACCTGGTCAAAGTTTCCTTCACTTGAGGGCCAAACAAAGCTGACCCATCAAAGGGAGAATTTGTGAAGGACGCCTTAAAGGGATCGGCAAAGTCACATAGCCGCATCCAGGCTTGGCGTCTAAGAGCCACACCTGTACCTGCGGCCCTACTGGCTCCATCAGCAGCATATGATATTAGCCGCATGGAGGAGTTTGCAATGGAATTAAGGGTTCCTAGCTGCGAAGCAATTTTTTCCTGAGCTCCTGCAGCTGTAGGATCCTGAACAACATCACCTAGCTCCTTAAGGATATCCCTTTGGAGTCTGGTGAAGTGACATAGGTAATTCAGCGAGCATAGCAAAGGTCGCTGAGGAAAACATCCGCTTACGTACCTATCCATGGTCCTAGAGTCCTTATTAGGAGGATGGACGGGCGGAAGGATCTGCAAGTTCCTTCTTGGTGGCAGCAGCCACCACCATGGCATCAGCGGGACACCCTTAGTGAGGAATTGCTTGTCACAGGGCAGTGATAAATTTTGAAGGCCTCCTAGGGACTGGCTCTACAGAGTCAGGAGCAGCCCACTTCGGGCAATAACCTGCATAAGGGGGTCGAAAGGCGGAGACACCCAGGAGGTGGAGGGCCGAGATCCAAACGCCTCTAGGTATACTGACTCATCCTCAGAGGGATTATTGGTGGGCCAGTTTCCCCTGTGTCTAAGGAGTTCTAGGATGTCTGAGAAGGAGAGATCCTCAGAGGGGGATCTTGGGGATCCCTCTGACTCATCAAAGTCAGTATCTGAAGTGATAGACTCGGGAGTCTACATGTTTCCTCTTACAAGTCCTCTTCCTAGGAGGATCTCCCGAAACATCAGGAGAATCCTCGGAAGAGGGAAATTCCCAATGGGGAAACCTGAGGCGGAGGATCTCTGGGTCCTGTAGCAAGAGAAGTGGCAGAGATGTCAACAGGCACTATAGAGGGAGGAGCTAAGGGAACAGACTGCTGGCTGATACCAGTGGCCAGCACACTCATCACCTCGAATGCTCCCTCCCAGGCAGGTCCGAGAGAACCCGTTCGAAGAGCTAGGAACTGCAGGGACCACCGAAGGGAAGTCTCGAGGCAGATGTCGGAGCTGAGCTCACCAAGGCCGAGGCTCCAAGGGAAGCGGGCTCGGACAAGGGTCCGATGCCACTCACCCCTCGGAGGAGACCATGGAAGCCCGGCCACGAATCCCTCTAAGGAAGGTCTCAAGAGGAGATAAGAGTAGAGGCTGAAGGAACAGAAGGGGTATCTGTCCCTCAGCCGTAGCAGTAACCATTCCCGAAGACTCCAACTCCAAGCTCTGGGGTAGAGTTGAAGGAGGAACTGCAACGGGGTGTGGACCAATAGTCGTCTGTTGAGACGGACTATGTAACATTTGGGCCAGTGCCTGTGACTTAAGTAATCTACTGACCACTCTCTCTAAGTCATGGTCAGAAAGCCTGGATGACCTTGAAGATCGGCTCCGATGGCTCCGTTCCGAGAGGAGAGGTGAAGCCGGAGCCGAAAGTATCGGCTCCAAGGAAGGAGACCTCGACCTCTTCCTCGAAGGAGCCATCGGAACCGATGAAACTATTGAACCTGTCGGAGCCGACAACTTAACGGAGCCGACAGGTAACCTCGATGCATCGGCTCCAGCCGGAGCCGATACAGCCACAAAAGTAACGGCGTCGGAGCCGACACCGGCGCCTGAGCCACATGGTGGTCGGAACCGATCGGAGCAGACACCGAAGTGGTTGATGCAGATTCGGCACTGATAGCCATCGGTGCCGAAGGCTTAGTTAAGCCAGAATCGGCTCCAGCCGGAGCCGATCTCGACTCAGAACGAGTCGGAGCCGAGGCCGCAGGCTTTGACACAGAAGCCTGGGCCTTGGAAGACTTGGTAGTCTTGGATGGAGCCGACTTAGCCGGAGAGCCCTCCGGCTTAAGAAGGCCCCTCAGTATCAACTTATTTCTTCTTTCCTGCAGGACTCTCTGGCTGAAAGAATGACAAATAGCACAGGAGTCCTGCAGGTGAAGAGGCCCCAGGCAGTACAGGCAAGAAGTGTGACCGTCTGTCAGAGACATTTTCTGACAGCACGAGTCACACTTCTTAAAGCCTGAGACCCTTTCTTTGACATCGTGCAAACAGACACACACACCAGTGAAACAATTAAATTAAATATACCCAAAGGTATAACTAAAACAGACACACACACACCCTAACAGGGGATGGGATGGGAGAAAGTCTGACTAAAAAATAAGAAGAGACAGACAAATTTCTGTCAGAAAAAGTTTAAAACTAAATAAAACCTAACAATAAAGGGTTTTTAAGTTAAAAGGGGCTAAAATAGCGAATTAGCAAATCACTTACCAGGAGCTGGTAAAAGGAGGACCTCATAAGCGAAGCGGCAAACGAGATCTGGGTACTTACCGCCTTGCATCATGGGATATGGGGCTGCCTCGAGCTGGTAAAAGTGACTCTCGAGCTTAGCAAGTGCCGAGTCGGAGCCGAGGGATCGGCTCCGAACCAACAAGCAAGAATGAAGGCGAGATTGACAACTTAACACTGCATCTTTGAAGCCTGTGTTAAAATTGAGATCTGTCAAGTTGTAATTCACAACTTGTCAGTAGATGGGGCTATTAGATACGTTCATAGGTAGGCACTAGGCTATCTGCCCAAAGGCATTTATAAGCCTAGCTAGAATGTGTTGGCTTTCGCCACCCCCTTAGATTAGTTTGCTGTGCCTCTATCCAGCAGAGCCACTGAAGTGATCCCCAAGGTAAAGTACAGTTGCGTACCTACCATAAATGTAGATGTTAGAGAATATTCACTGTTGCAGTCATTACAATTGGGTTATCCTGCTGGCAGGCTACCCGCAGTCGGCCTGAACTCCAAGGTCTAGGTCCGGCATCGGTTGCGGTCGCCTCCTCCCTGACGTCAGTACATCAGGGTCAGGTGCCCCCAAAAGGGTAGGCTAAAAATATGTCAATAAAGCATGCATGTACTAAGTAACAAGTTTCCTTCGTCTACAAGCAAATACACCATAGGTTGTATAGAATAGGGAAGTACAGATAAGGTCCAGCAAAGGTAAGGGGGATGGTGGGTGGGTAACACGGACTGCAACAGTGAATACACTCGAACATCTACATTTATGGTAGGTACACAACTGTACTATAGTCATCATGTTTTACTGTTGCAGTCATTACAATTGGGTTGAATCCCAAAGCTAAGGTTGGGAGGCTGGAACTAAATAGAATTAGGAGTGGCTATGATGCCCTGCAGTACTGCAGTGGCAAAGCCTGCCCTGGATTTGGAGGAGAGTGGTAAGTGGTAGTGCTTTGTAAAAGTATGCACTGAACTCCAGGTTGCAGCCTCTAAAATGTCATTAGTTGGCACTCCTCGGAGGAAGGTGAAGTGGCTGCTGCTCTAGTTGAATGTGGCCTAATGCTCTTAGGCACTGATTTGCCATGTTGAGAATAGCATAGACGAATGCAGTGACCTATCCACTTTGAAATAGTCTGCTTTGAGATAGCCTTTCCTTGTGATCCTGCAGCATATGCTACCAGTAATTGCTCAGTCTTCCTGAAAGCTTTGGTTCTGTCTAAGTAGAAGTGCAGCTGTCTGTGTATGTCCAAAGAATGCAGAAGTTTCTCACCCTTATTCTGTGGGTTTGGATAAAAGGTAGGCAAATGAATAGTTTGGTTGAGGGCCACATTGGACACTACCTTAGGCATAAAAGTGGGGTTTGTCCTTAGAGAAACCCTATCTGGATGGAAAATGATAAAAGGTTCCACAGCCATGAGTGCCTGTAGCTCAGACTCGTCTTGCAGAGGTTATTGCTAGGAGCAGAGCTGTTTTCCATGATAAAAATTTTATATCAGCTGTAGCGGCTGGCTCAAAAGGAGGCAGAGTGAGTTTTTCCAAGACATAATTGAGGTCCCATACAGGCATTGGTGATCTCCTTGGAGGCCGTAAGTTTTTGGCTCCTCTGAGGTACTGTCAATAAAGGATGAGAAAAAATAGGTGGCTCTGTATTGTAATGAGCTGAAATAGCAGAGGCATGAATCTTAACTGATGAAAAGGATAGGCCCATGTCCAGCATCTCAGATAAGTATTGCAAAATCGGAGGGATATTTGGAACAATCATGTAAATTCCTTGTGCCTGGTTCCAAGCACAGAATCTCTTCCATTTTTCTGCATAAGATTTTCTGTTACTGGGCCTCCAAGATGACATCCATAACCGCTTTAGAGAGAGGTGTGTTTTGAAAAGCTACATTACCTGCCATGCTGCTAGACTTAAGGTCCTGAGTTGGCTGTGCAGGATCTAATTGTTTTGTTGGGTCAGTAAGTGAGGAATAGTAAGTGAGGAATTTGAGGTAATGTCCATGCTGGACATTGAGTCAGGTTCCTTAGGATTGCGTACCAGTGCTGGCGGGGCCAGTCTGAGACAATCAATATAATTTTTGGCTTCTCTTGTCTGACCTTTAGGAGTACCTTGGGGAGGAGAGGCAATGGGGGAAAGGCATATACTGTTAAGTTTTTCCAGCTGAAAGATAGAGCATCCACTTTCCATGCTTGCTTGTGATAAGCCCTTGTGCAGAATCTCTGTAGTTCGCGGTTGTGAGGGGAGACAAATAGATCTATGTCCGGGCATCCCCAATTCCTTGTTATGTTGAAGACTTGTGAAGCCAATTTCCACTTGTGGGACTCCATGAGGTTTCTGCTTAGTTCGTCTGCCAGAGTATTTATCTTTCCTGACAGGAATCGTGCTTGCAGATGTACTTGGTAAGTCAATGCTATGTCCCACAAAGTCATGGCTAGTCTGCAAAGGTGGTAGGAATGTGTGCCTCCCTGCTTGTTTATGTACCACATGACTGTAGTATTGTCCGTCTTTATCAGTAATTGTCCTGGATGAAGTAGATCCTTGAAGGCTGTCAGGTCATTCTGAACAGCTAGCATCTCTTTTTAATTGATATGTAGATGCAATTGGATTGCGGACCATGAGCCCTGAATACATCTTCCTGCCATGTGGGCCCACCAGGCATAATCTGATGCATCTGTTGTCAATGTTTGCCTGGCTGGGGGTATGGTGAATGGCTGCCCCTTGTTGTGGTGACAGGCCTTTGCCCACCATCGAAACTCCTGTTGCAGGCAGGGAATGAGTGTAATTATTGTTTCCAGGCTGTGGCAATGTTGAGTGCAAACACTTTTTAGATACCATTGTAGTTTCCTCATATGTAGTCTTGCATGTGGAATTAGCAGAATGCAGGATGCCATGAAGCCCAAAGCCTGAAGAATTTTTCTTGCAGTTAACTGCGTGTTTGTTGCCAACATTTTGAAATAAGTAGTCAGTTGCCTTTGTTTGTCTGGCGTGAGATAAGCCATCTGGGCAGTTGTATTTAAGCTTGCACCCAGGAATATTATCTCTTGACAGGGTACAAGTTTTGATTTCTTTTCGTTTACTGTGTACCCTAGGCATGTTAATAATCTTTTTACAAACGCCAGATGCTGTAGTAGTATGTCCTTGTTCTCTGCTTGAATAAGGCAGTCGTCCAAGTACGGATATATTTGTATTCCTCTTTTTGTCTGCAAAATGCAATTACTGGTGCCAGGCATTTTGTGAAGACCCTGGGCGCAGCGGACAAGCCAAAGGGCAATGCAGAGAACTGGTAGTGCATTCAGCCAGCTATGAATCTGAGGTACCTTCTGCATGATTCTCTGACTGGGACATGCAGGTATGCCTCTTTTAGGTCTAAAGACACAAGCCAAGCCTTCTTGCCCAGCATGGGCAGAAGCTGCTGCAAAGTCAACATTTTGCATTTTAGAATATCCAAGTATGTGTTTAGAATAGATAGGTCCAATATTGACCTCCAGGCTTTGTCCTTTCTGGGCACCAAGAAAAGTCTCGAGTAAAATCCTTGTCCCTGCTCTTGCTGTGGTACTTGCTGAATGGCCCTCATGTCCATGAGGGATGAAACTTGCTTTGTGTCTTTGCCCATTGATTTTTTGGCAGGTCTGGCATACCGTTTTGCCCTTGGCATGGTGTGAAAGTGGAACCTGTAACTTTGTGACACTATGTTCAAGACCCATTTGTCATGGGTGATAAGGTGCCAGTTTTGAGAAAAAAGTGCTAGTTTTCCCCCTTAAGGAGCTGCCAGTAGATAAGTGCTTGGCGCTGGCAGGGGGAAGTCATAGGGGTTGCTTTCTGTATGGCTGTGACTTGTCTTCTCTGCTTTTGGAGGTAGAAGCACCCCATTGTTTAGACCTGTATGAGCCTTGGGGCTGGGATCTGCCTCTAGGGCGTCTGTATCTGCCTCTTTGTGGCCTGTCTGACACTGGAAAGGACCAATTCTTTGTAGGCCAGTGTCTGCTAAATCTTGGAGGCTGTACCTGTAAGAAATCCTTGACGGTCTGCATAGATTTGGCTTTGTCCTCCATTTTCTTCAACACCTCTTCTGCTTTAACACCAAACAAGGTATCATGCTGTAATGGAGCATCTAAAAATTTTGCTTTAACATGATCAGGCAGATTCTGTTCCTTTAACCAAGCATGCCTCCTAATGACAGAACCCGTAACAGCGGCTCTGCAGGAAGCCTCCAAGGAATCAAAACCACATTGTAAAGTATGCTTTCCAACTTGTTCAGCTGTATGCAATAAATCCTGCATTTCTTTATTTTCTGCACATTCAGAATTTGTCAACAAATTCTGTTTAAGCAGTGACATTATGTATTGCTGATATTTAAGCATATGAAACTGACAATTTAAAGCCCTTATAGCCAAGGTAGCAGAAGTGTAAATATTTTTTCCCCATCTGTCCAGTGCCCTGGAATCTCTGTCAGAGGGGGTAGGGTTTTTTGCAGTGGAAGCCTTGATCCCCTTGGGACCCTGAGAGATAGTTTCTGGGTCAGCAGCAGGATTTTTAAAAAGAAATTTGTGGGAGCCTGGAACCCTGTAGTATCTGTCTGGCTTAACAGGAGCTGGAGGTAAGGAGTCAGGAGTCAGACTGGACTCTGAAAATACATCTACAATGTCTAGCACAGGTGGAATATCAAGGCGCTTGTGCTGAGGGAGTAAAAAAGTCTGAGCCTTTTCTTAGATTCTGAAGAATCTTGGCTCTCCCAGTGGAAATGCTCCCTCATGGTATGCAGTGCTTCCCCAAAAGAAAAATCTTCAAGTGGAGAAGCTGAGGGGATAGATTCTTCAGCATCACAATCCTCATAAGGAGGAAGAGTATTGCTGATCAGAAGAGGAATCAGATGAAATGGAAACCTGATCTGAAGATTCATATTCTCTCTCTTGCCTAGGCCTCTTGTCAGGAAGGGGATGAGAAACCCTGATCAAAGTAATCAGGTCTTCGGCCATTTTCAGCATCTGTTTTTTAGGCATGGAGGCCTGTCCATGGGGCTGTTGTACTTGTTTCTTTGTCTTTAAAGCTGCTTTAGTCTTTAATCTTAAGCAATGGTTTGAAAAAAAAAATATTTTAAAATCTACACTAGACAATCACAAATCAGGCACTTTTAAATGTGGTGCCTGTAGGCAATGCAATGCCATTTTTAATGATTCGACTTTGTATATTCCATCAAGAAAATTCCTTTTCAAATCTAGTTGCCATTCCAACTGTGCAACTAAGGGGGTGGTTTATTTAGGGGTATGCTTAGCTTGTTCCAGTTTTTACATAGGAAAAACTAAGAGACCCCTTAGAAAAAGAATATACGAACATTTTTACGACATATCTAAAGAAAAGGAAACTAATGCCTTTTTTAAACACTCCACATCCTGCCCTAATATGTTATTGAAGTTTATGGTGTTAGAGCAAGTAGTACCAGATGCTAGGGGTGGTGACTGGGAGACCACACTTGGATATCGAGAACTTTTATGGCAATTAAGACTGGACGCTGGTAAGCCACCTGGGCTTAATGACAATATTAATATTAGCAGTGTCCTTAAACCAAGGATGGCTCGATTATAGCTCTAATTTTGGTCTGACTAGGTTCAAACTAAGAAACAGTAATATTAATTCAAATGCACAAGCACTTTTTATTATATAGCATATATATTTATCTATTTTTACTTTGTTTAATTTTGTCTGGCTTTGTGATTATTTTTATTGTTATTTATCATTCATACTTGGTGATTACATGATTTTATAAAGATCATAATACAACAATTTTATTACTTTAATAGATAAATATACTCGCCAAATAATATTTTTTTCATTGAATGTTTTTATTTTTATGAACAGTTAGTTTGATTTTTATGTTT
>NC_056738.1:496825748-496898248 GCF_019279795.1 Protopterus annectens
TTTTTTTGGAACATCAAGTATTTAGAGTAGATAAGTCCAGTATGGGTCTCCAGGCTTTGTCCTTTCTGGGGAACCACGAAAAGTCTCGAGTAAAATCCTGGTCCTTGTTCCTGTTGTGGCACTTTTTGAATAGCTCTCATATCCATGAGGGCTATAATTTGTTTTTGTGCCTCTGCCCATTGATTTTTGTGGCAGGTCTGGTATTCCTTTTGGCCTTGGTAGAGTGTGAAAGTGGAACCTGTAAAGTACAGTTTTGTACCTACCATAAATGTAGATGTTAGAGTGGTTATGCTGCTGCAGTCATCACACACTTGGGTTATCCTGCCATCAGGCGGTCCCTGCAGTCTGCCTGAATTCCAAAGCCTTGGTCCAGCGTCGGTTGTAGTCGCTTCTTCCCTGACGTCAGTGCGGCAGGGGTATAAGAGAGGCAGCCGACGCCATTTTCTTCAGTTTTTCTTGCCCCAGATGTCAGGTGCCCCAAACTAAGAAGGCAAAATAAGAAGCTTGCAAAACATACCCTAGTGCAAAACAACGGTACTAGTTGTAAGCAAATACACCATATAGACTTGCATCCCAAAGGTTGAAGTACATGGAGGTATAAGAAAAGCCTTGTTAGGTAGAGGGGATGGAGGGAGGGTAACCTGGACTGCAGCAGCATAACCACTCTAACATCTACATTTATGGTAGGTACAAAACTGTACTATGTTCATCGTGCTGCTGCAGTCATCACACTTGGGTAGAGTCCCAAAGCTATGGTTGGGTGGTAGGAGCTAATCGCAGAACTGCAGTGGCAAACTCAGCTCTGTTTTTTGAGTACAGAGGAAGGTGGTAATGCCTGGTGAAGGTGTGAACTGAACTCCAGGTAGCTGCCTCCAGAATGTCCTTTGTTGGAACTCCTCGGAGGAAGGCTGCTGAGGTTGCTGTAGCCCTGGTAGAGTGAGACCTAATACTAGCAGGCACTGCTTTCCCGTGGTGTGAGTAGCAAAAGCAGACGCAATGTGCTATCCATTTGGAGATGGTCTGTTTTGAAATAGCCTTTCCTTCTGAGCCTGGTGCATAGGATACAAGAAGTTGGTCAGATTTTCTGAAGGCCTTTGTCCTGTCCAAATAGTAACGTAACTGTCTGTGAATGTCCAAAGAGTGAAGGAGTCTTTCTCCTTTATTCTGTGGGTTTGGATAAAAGGTGGGCAAGTGTATGGTCCGATTGAGAGCCACATTGGATACTACCTTTGGCATGAAGGAAGGGTTGGTGCATAGATACTCTGTCCTGATGGAAAATGATGAAAGGTTCCACTGCCATAAGCGCATGCAGTTCTGAGACTCTGCGTGCTGAGGTGATAGCCAGCAGCAGGGCTGTCTTCCATGACAAGTATTGAAGCTCTGCTGAAAAGGCTGGTTCGAAAGGAGGAAGTGTTAACTTTTCCAAAGCAAAATTTAGATTCCAACTTGGAGTAGGTGGTTTTCTGGGGGGTCTTATATTTTTTGCCCCTCTGAGAAACTGCCTTAGCAAAGGATGAGAGAAAATGGGAGGAACCGTATTATATTGAGCTGAAATGGCTGAAGCATGGATCTTTATGGATGAGAAAGAAAGGACTTTGTGTAGCATCTCAGTTAGATATTGGAGTATGTGCAGAATATTTGTGATGACAGGATTTAGGCTTCTGGCCTGGCTCCATACACAAAATCTTTTCCATTTGTCTGAGTAAGTTTTTCTGGTGCTGGGCCTCCTGGCCTCCAAAATGACATTCTGGACGTCCTTTGAGAGAAGTGTTGTTGAGAGAAATGTTGTTTGATAAGGTATTTTCCAAGCAGCTAGATTTAAGATCCTTAGCTGACTGTGAAGGATCTGAGAGTTTTGTTGGGTTAACAGCAGAGGGAATTGAGGTAAGATCCATGGAGGGCTGTGAGTCCAGTTTCGTAGTAGCGGGTACCAGTGTTGACGTGGCCAGTCCGGGGCAATGAGGATCATCTGTGGTCTCTCTGAACCGGTTTTCAGTAATACCTGGGTGAGTAGAGGCAGAGGTGGGAAGGCGTAGACTGACTATGCTGTCCAACTAAATGATAGGGCATCCACTTCCCAGGCCCAGGGGATAAGTTCTTGTGCAGAATTTTTGTAGCTGGCAATTGTTGGTTGAGGCAAACAGATCTATGTCTGGCTGTCCCCACCTTTGAGTTATCATTGAGAATACTTGTGGGTGTAGTCTCCACTCCTGAGGGTCTGTCAAATTTCTGCTTAATTTGTCTGCCAAAACGGTTTCTTTTCCTGGCAGGAATTGTGCTTGCAGTTGTACTTGGTAAGTTAATGCTGTACAAGTCCATTGCCTGTCTGCATAGTGGGTAGGAGAGCGTCCCTCCTTGTTTATGTACCACATAACTGTGGTGTTGTCCTGGATGCAAAAGGTCCTTGAAGGCTGTTAGTGCATTTTTCACAGCTAGCATCTCCTTTTGATTGATGTGTAGTTGCCTTTGGTTTCCAGACCATTTGCCCTGTATGCATTGTCCTGCCATGTGTGCACCCCAGGCGTAGTCTGATGAATCTGTTGTCAAGGTTTGGTTTGGTGGAGGTGAGACAAAAGGAAGGCCCTTGTTTGCTTGGCATGCTTGAACCCACCACAGAAACTCTTTTTGAAGGCAGGGAATGAGAGTTATAGTTGCTTCGAGGCTGTGTCTGTGTTGGGACCATACACTTTTTAGGTACCATTGTAGTTTTCTCATATGCAGCCTTGCATATACAATTAGTTGAATGCAGGATGCCATGTACCCCAATGCCTGCAGGAATTTCCTTGCAGTGAGCTGGGTAGAAGTTCCATGTTTTTGAAGTACTGAGCCAGTTGTTTTTGCTTGTCTGGCGTGAGGTAAGCCATCTGGGCCGTTGTATTTAAGCTGGCACCCAGGAAAATTATTTCTTGTGAGGGTATTAGTTTCGACTTCTTTTTGTTTACTGTGTACCCTAGGCAACTTGGCAACTTTGTTACAAATGCCAGATGCTGTAGTAGGATGTCTTTGCAGTCCGCTTGGATCAGGCAGTCGTCCAGATACGGATAAATTTGTATTCCTCGCTGTCTGCAGTATGCAATTACTGATGCCAGGCATTTCGTGAATACTCTGGGCGCAGTAGATAAGCCAAAGGGCAATGCAGAGAATTGATAATGTGTTGTGCCTGCCAAAAATCTGAGGTAACTTCTGCAATCTTGTCCGATTGGGACATGCAGGTATGTCTCTTGGAGGTCCAACGTTTCCAGCCAAGACTCCTTGCCCAGCATGGGAAAAAGCTGCTGTAGTGTGAGCATTTTGAATTTGGGAATGTCCAGGTGTTTAGAATTGAAAGGTCTAAGATGGGTCTCCAGGCTTTGTCCTTTCTTGGTACTAGAAACAGTCTCGAGTAAAATCCTTGACCTTGCTCTTTTGCAGGTACCTTTTGAATTGCTTTCATGTTCATGAGAGCTGAAATTTGCTTTTGTGCCTCTGCCCATTGGTTTGTTGGCAGATTTGGCATGTCTCTCATCCGTGGTAAAGTGTGAAAATAAAATCTGTAGCCTCGGGTAATAATATCCAGAACCCATTTGTCTTTTGTTATTATGTGCCAATTTTGTGGGAAAAGAGCCAGTTTTCCTCCTAGAAGTGCTGCCTGGGCAATTATGCTTGGCAGGCGAAGAGGAAAGTCATTGAGTTTGTTTTCTGAAGGGTTGAGATCTGTTGTCTCCCCCTCTGACTTGTTGTTTGCCATTGTCTAGGCCTGAAGGTACCCTGTGCCTGGCCTCTGCCCTAGGGCGTCTGTACCTGCCCCTTTGGGGTCTATCTGAAGCAGGAAAGGACCAGTTTTTTGATGGCCAGTTTCTGCTGAAGCGAGGAGGTTGTACCTGTAAAAAATCTTGTTTGCATTGGTTTTGCCTTTTCTTCCATCTTCTTTAAAACTTCCTCTGCTTTGACACCAAATAACGCATCCTTTTGCAGTGGAGCATCCAGTAACTTTGCTTTGACATGTTCTGGTAAGGTCTGCTCTTTTAGCAAAGCATGTCTACGAATTACAGACCCTGTGACTGCTGCTCTACATGAGGCCTCCAAAGAATCAAAACCACACTGCAAGGTATGTTTTCCCACTTGTTCTGCTGCATGCAACAAATCTTGCATCCCTTCGAAATCTAGTTGATCTGTTTGAGGGATCATTTTCTGTTTTAACTGAGTAAGCAAGTACTGATGGTATTTAATCATGTGGAATTGGCAGCTTAATGCCCTCATGGCCAAGGTGGCAGAGGTATACACCCCCCCCCCAATCTTTCTAATGCCCTGGAATCTCTTTCTGCAGGTAGTGGATTCTTAGCAGTAGAGGCCTTAAACCCTTTGGGACCCTGGGAAATGGTTTCTGGGTCTGCATCAGGGCTTTTATATAAAAACTTGTGAGAGTCAGGGACTCGATAGTATCGGTCTGGCTTAGGTGGTGCTGGAGGTAAGGAATCTGGATTTAGACTGGATTCAGTGTAGACATCATCCAGAATGTCCAAAACAGGAAGAATGGCTAGGGGTCTATGCTGAGGCAAAAGAAGAAACTCACGGAGTCTTTTCTTTGAGTCAGAGTAATCTTGTCCTTCCCAGTGGAAATGCTCTCTCATGGTGTGCAGGGATTCCCCAAAAGAGAAGTCTTCAAAGGGGGGGGGGGGAGACAGAGGGAATAGACTCCTTAGCATCTGAGTCTTCATAGAGAGGGAAGGGGTAATCCTGTTCCTCAGTCTGCTGAGGAAATGGATTCCTGGTCAGGAGGAGGTAAATCTTCCTCCAGTCTAGGCCTTTTGTCAGGAGGGGGCTGGGAACCTCTGATAAGGTTAATCAGGTCCTCCGCCATTTTGAGCATCTGTTTTTTAGGCATAAGGGCCTGTATGGGAGTCTGTGGACCCGGTTTCTTAACCTTTGGAAGCTTAGCGTAGGACTTAATGGAAAGAGTAGTCTGTTTAAAGACGCCTTCTGAAACCGAACGCCTGTCCAAAGTCTCCGGATCATCGCCAGGGTTGGCGTCCGCATGTTGAGGAGGAACCGGCTCCAATGGACCGGTAGATTCTGACTGAGAGGTAGTTGAATTTTCTAAATCTGCGGTAGTCAGGGGCTGCGTAGGTGCCTCACTGAATACCGAAGATCTGGCGGCAGGCCTAACCGAGACCTCGGTATCTGGTCTAGGTCTAGGCTGCCGGTCTTTGTCCTTGCGTTTTTTAAACATAGCGGAAGTCGGAGGTTCCGACGACATAATGTAGTTGAATTTTCTGCTAAAATAATGTCGGCCGGTATCAGCCCGACACTTAGTGTGTTTACTGAACCTAGCGCAAAACTGACTACCAGAAACGTGGTGGTCTGGGCCTAGGCAAGGAATAGAATAAGAATGAAAATCCTTACGAGGTATTTGCTTCTCACAAGAAATACAATTATTAACTTTGTCTGACATCAGTCTGAGTCAAGAAAAGTTTCCCCAACGGGGTACTTAGCTTTATAGAAGACTTCGGCTGAAATTCTGTTCGAAAATCTCAGGAGCTGGCCGACCGGCACTTGCCAACTGCTTCTGCTTCGGGCACTGCGCAGCAAGAAAGACTGAAGAAAATGGCGTCGGCTGCCTCTTTTATACCCCTGCCGCACTGACGTCAGGGAAGAAGCGACGACAACCGACGCTGGACCAAGGCTTTGGAATTCAGCTCAACTGCAGGACCGCCTGACGGCAGGATAACCCAAGTGTGATGACTGCAGCAGCATAGCACGAGGAACATCCTTGAGACACAATATCCAAAACCCATTTGTCTTGGGTGATTATATGCCAATTTTGTGACACTCTACCAAAAAAGAGAGGAATGCCAAACCTACCACCAAACCAAAAAACAAACGCTCTAGGACAAATCAACCACTTACTAAGGATGACAGCTATAGAAAAGGTACCGCCTATGGAACAAGGACAAGGATTTTACTCCAGACTTTTCCTGATACCAAGGAAAGAAAACCAATGGAGGCCTATTCTCGACCTGTCCGCTCTGAACACATATCTCATTGTTCCAAAATTCAAAATGCTGACCCTACAGCAACTTCTTCCCATGCTGGGCAAGGAGTCTTGGCTGGTGACTCTAGATCTAAGGAGGCATACCTGCACGTCCCTATACGACCAGATTGCAGAAGATACCTCAGATTTCTTGCAGGATCAGAGCATCATCAATTCTCAGCATTGCCCTTAGGCTTATCTACTGCGCCCAGAGTATTCACGAAATGCCTGGCATCAGTAATTGCTCATTGCAGGCTTCAGGAAATTCAGATTTATCCATACCTGGACGACTGCCTAATACAAGCGGACAACAAGACCAAATTAACAAAAGATTTGGAAAAGGTTATACAACTACTGCAAGCCCTGGGATACACAGTCAACATGAAAAAGTCAAGACTGGTACCATCCCAAAGGATAACATTCTTGGGTGCAGAACTGGACACTTCAAATCAAATGGCATTTCTCACAGCAGAAAAGCAAAAGCAACTACCACTCTATTTCATGGCATTAACAACACAGAACCAGCTTACAGCAAGGAAAGTCCTGCAAGCCCTGGGTTACATGGCATCCTGCATAATATTGATTCCACATGCCAGGCTGCATATGAGGAAGTTGCAATGGTACCTAAGGAATATATGGTCTCAACACAAGCACAGTCTGGAAGCCCAGATTCCAATAATTCCATGCCTGAAACAAGAATTCCTGTGGTGGGCTCAGGCCTGTCAGTTGAACAGAGGACTACCTTTCCACAAACCTCGCCCAAGCCAGACTATCACCACGGACGCCTCAAACCTAGGCTGGGGGGCACACACAATGCTGAGAATTGATAATGCTCTGATCCTGCAAGAAATCTGAGGTATCTTCTGCAATCTGGTCGTATAGGGGCGTGCAGGTATGCCTCCTTGAGATCTAGAGTCACCAGCCAAGACTCCTTGCCCAGCATGGGAAGAAGTTGCTGTAGGGTCAGCATTTTGAATTTTGGAACAATGAGATATGTGTTCAGAGCGGACAGGTCGAGAATAGGCCTCCATTGGTTTTCTTTCCTTGGTACCAGGAAAAGTCTGGAGTAAAATCCTTGTCCTTGTTCCATAGGCGGTACCTTTTCTATAGCTCTCATCCTTAGTAAGTGGTTGATTTGTCCTAGAGCGTTTGTTTTTTGGTTTGGTGGTAGGTTTGGCATTCCTCTCTTTTTTGGTAGAGTGTGGAAGTGAAACCTGTAGTCTTTGTCTATTGTCTGTAAAATCCATTTGTCTCCTGTGATGTAATGCCAGTTTACGGAAAATAAGGCTAGCTTTCCGCCAAAGGGTGCTTCCAGTTGTTCCCTGGTAGGCGGTATCAGAGTCAAGTCATTGTGTCTGCCCTGTGGAAGTGGTAGTAGCTGGATCTGTGGCAGTGCTTCTC
This sequence comes from Protopterus annectens, assembly GCF_019279795.1. Classification (NCBI taxonomy): domain Eukaryota; kingdom Metazoa; phylum Chordata; order Ceratodontiformes; family Protopteridae; genus Protopterus; species Protopterus annectens. The sequence goes on from NC_056738.1 coordinate 496,833,160, forward strand.
TGGTTGTTAGGCTGCCACTGACGTCCCCTGTAGGCACCTCTGGATTGACCTCTGCCTCTTGGGCGCCTATTTCTGCCTCTCTGTGCTCTGGAGGTGTCTGGAAAGGACCAATTCTTCGAAGGCCAATTTCTACTAAACCTCGGAGGCTGGACCTGTAAAAAATCCTTGACTGTTTGGACAGATTTTGCTTTTTCTTCCACCTTCTTTAGCACTTGCAGTGCAGGGGAGCCAAACAAACTTTGTTTCTCCATGGCAGCATCTAGGAGCTTTGACTTTACATGGTCTGGTAAGGATTGCTCTTTTAACCATGCATGCCTTCTGATCACTGTTCCAGTCATAGCTGATCTAAAGGAAGCCTCCAGTGCATCATAGCTGCATTTTAAGGAATGGATTACTGACCTGCTGAGTGTTATGTACCAAATCCTGAAGGGACTTACGGTCTATAGGTTCAGGAGAGGACAGTTTTTTATTTAGCTGGTCTAACAAAAATTCCTGATACTGAATCATGTGGAATTGACAGTTTAAGGCCCTAGCCGAAAGAGTAGCAGAAGTATAAACTTTTTTACCCCATCTCTCTAATGCTCTAGATTCTCTTTCAGAGGGGAGGGTTTTTGGCAGAGGCAGCTGCTACAGCTTTGGGGCCCTGTGAAATGGTTTCAGGGTCTGCAATAGGAGCCTTATACAAGTGAAAGTGTGTGTCCGGGACCCTGTAATATCTGTCGGGCTTAGCAGGGGCCGGGGGAAGAGAGTCAGGGGCAGTACAGGCATCATTAAATGCATCATCCACAACTGCTAGTACTGGAGGAATGGCTAAAGGCCTATGCTGTGGTAAATGTAAAAAGGTCCTAAGCCTTTTCCTTGAATCTGAAAAATCCTGGCCCTGCCATTGAAATTGCTCTCTCATAGCATGTAAGGTTTCCCCAAAAGAAAATTCCTCAGGAGGAGAGGCAGAAGGAATGGAGTCTTCTGCATCAGAATCCTCATAAGGAGAATAAGGGCCTTCTGGAGGATTTGAGATTTCTGAATCATCTGAGGAATAGTCTGTAGAAACTGGATCCGGAGGCTCTGCTCTAGGCCTCTTCTCTGGAGGGGGTTGAGAGGCCCTGTCTGGGTGAGGTTGGGATCCCCTGATCAAAGAAATGAGATCCTCAGACAGGCTGAGCATTTGGGAACTAGAGGTAGGCCTGTGTGAGGGGGTTTTAGCAGGCAAGGCCTTAGAAGATTTAGCTGCTTTAGCCCTAGAAAAAGCCTTGATAGACATAGATGCAGGGGGCCTAGCAGCTCCACGTGCAGGAGTAGATATGTCTAAAGGAATAGTATCTGATAAATCCTGTGTGCCTGCTACAGCAGGAAATTTCAGTAGCAGATTCAGCCATGCTGTGAGGCCTCGGCTGTCGGAGGCATGCTTTGCCGAAGGAAGAACCGAGGACTCTGTTTCAGCGAAACCGAGACACTCGGTTGGCTTAACCGTGGTTTCGGCGAAACCGCGGACCCGAAGTGTCGGTCCTTTTCCTACGCTTTTAGCTAATTGTGAAGTCGGAGTCTCCGACGGCATTTTGTAAGCAAAAGCGGGACCAAAACTCCTCTGCAAACTCCGACTGGCGTCTAAGTGTCCGCCGGTTGAAGGAAGCACAGGCTAGACAAGCTGATACGTCGTGGTCTGGGCCTAAGCAAGGAAGGCAGTAAGAGTGGAAATCCTTATGAGGCATTTGTTTCCCACAAGTTAAACAATTATTTACTTTTTCTGACATCGGCTGAGGCAAGAAAGAGTCCCCAACGGGGTACTTAGCTTTTAGAAGTCTTGTAGTAGAAATCTCTGGATCTGACCGACCGGCACTTGCGAACAGCTTCTGCTTGCACCGCGCAAGAAAGACTGAGGAAAATGGCGTCGGCTGATGCCTTTATACCCAATTCACAGCAGCTATGACGTCGGGTGAAGTGCGACATCAGCCGAGGCCAGACCCAGACTTTGGAATCCGGCCGACCGAACGGCTGCCTGAGGCAGGACAACCCATATGTTAGGACTGCAGATGCATCCTTGAAGGACATCCCATTTGTCTTGGGTGATTATATGCCAATTTTGTGAAAAAGACCTAATTTTCCCCCTAAGGGAGCTGCCAAAAGGCAAGTGCTTGGCATGTGAAGGGGGAAGTCATTGGGACCGTTTCCTATAAGGTTGTGACTTGTCTTCTCCTTTTGGGGTTGAAGCACCCCACTGTCGTGGTCTGTAAGAGCCTTGGGGCTGATATCTGCCTCTTGGGCGTCTATCTGCCTCTTTGTGGTCGGACACTGGAAAAGACCAATTTTTAGAAGGCCAATTTCTGCTAAATCGAGGTGGCTGTACCTGTAAGAAATCCTTCACTGTTTGCATAGATTTTGCCTTATCCTCCATTTTGTTTAATACCTCTTCTGCCTTAACACCAAACAAGATATGCTGTAAAGGAGCATCCAATAATTTTGCCTTAACATGATCAGGTAAACCTTGTTCTTTTAACCAAACATGCCTTCGAATCACAGATCCAGTAACTGCGGCTCTACAAGAAGCCTCTAAAGAATCAAAACCACATTGCAGAGTATGTTTTCCCACTTGTTCAGCTGCATGCAATAAATCCTGCATTTCCTTATAGTCAGGACGTTCTGAGCTTGTAAGCATTTTCTGTTTTTACAGAGACATTAAATATTGTTGGTATTAAAGCCCTTACTGCTAAAGTTGCAGAAGTGTAAACTTTCTTCCATCTACCTAATGCTCTAGAATCCCTGTCAGAGTGAACTGGATTTTTAGCAGTGGAAGCCTTTACCCCTTTGGGACCCTGGGAAATAGTTTCTGGGTCAGCAGCAGGGTTTTTAAAGAAATTTGGGAGAGTCAGGGACTCTGTAGTACCTACCTGGCTTGACTGGTGCTGGGGCAAAGAATAAGGGGTTAAACTGGATTCAGAGAACACATCATCCACAATATCTAAAAGGCGGAATAGCAAGGGGAATGTGCTGAGGCAATAAAAGAAAATGAGCCTTTTCTTGGATTCTGAATAATCCTGGCTCTCCCAATGGAAATGCTCCCTCATGGTATGTAATGTTTCCCCAAAAGAGTAATCCTCAGGAGGAGAGGCTGAAGGGATTGATTCTTTAGCATCAGAGTCCTCATAGGGGGGTAAAGAGTATCCCTGGTCTGAAGAGGAATCAGAAGAAATGGAAACCTGGTCAGAGGAATCAATCTGTATCCTGCCTAGGCCTTTTATCAGGAGGGGGATGGGAACCCCTGATCAGAGTAATTAGGTCTTTGGCCATTTTGAGCATCTGTTTTTTTAGGCATGGAGGCCTGCCCAGGTGAATGCTTTGTTTCTTTGTCTTTAATGGAGTTTTAGACTTTGTTGTTGTTTTGATGGTAAGCGGTGAAGGTCTGAAAACACCCTCAGAAGCAGATGCCTGCTCAGCGGCTCCGGACCCATCTGAGGGGTTAATTTCCGTAGGCCCAATACCTTGAGTTTCCAGAGGCCTAGAAATCTCCACGTGGGAGTCGGAGGCTGCCTGTGGCTCTGAGGTAGCGTGTGTCAGGGGCTGCGAAAGCGCCTCACTGAGAACCGGTGAACAGCCTTGAAGAGGCTTCGTCGTCAGTTTTGGACCTCGGATGCCTGTCCTTATCTTTATCTTTGTCTTTGCGTTTTTTGTGTATTCCGGTCATCTGTTGTTCCGACGGCATGGTATAATTGAACCTTCGGCCAAAATAATGGTGTGCAAAACCAAACCGACGTTTAATAGCGCGCTCGTTAAATCTAGCACAAAACCGACTAGTGACGTCGTGGTCTGGGCCTAGGCATGGAATACAGTAAGAATGAAAATCCTTATGAGGTATTTGCTTCCCACAAGAAATGCAATTATTAACTTTTACTGACATCGGTCTGAGGCAAGAAAAGGTTTCCCCAACGGGGTACTTAGCTTTATTGAAGACTTCGGTTCTGAAATTCGAAAATCTCAGGAGTCGGCCGACCGGCACTTGCCAACTGCTTTTGCTTTGGGCACGGTGCGAAAAGAAAGACTGGAGAAAATGGCGTTGGCTGCATCTTATATACCCCTGGCGCACCGACGTCAGGGAAGAAGCGACAGCAACCGACGCCGGACCAAGACTTTGGAACTCTGGCCGACTGCGGGACCACCTGACAACAGGATAAACCAAGTGTAATGACTGCAGCAGTGAAATACGATTAACATCTTGGAAGCAACCAAACTAAAAGCATGGTTTCCTGAGTGAAAATTTCATATGGCTGCCAAATGCACTTTAAAGGTGCTAGCTTCTCCACAATCAGAGAAGCTAAAAACACCACCACAGGAGAAACAGTAAATGGATCAATGTTATTTCTCAGGGCCAAAATTGAGAATTTTTTCCATTTACTCTTGTAAATCCTCTTAGTGGAATTTTTCTTTGAGGAGAAAAGAATATGATAAAAGTACAGTTTTGTACCTACCATAAATGTAGATGTTAGAGTGTACACCCTGCTGCATTCATCACACTTGGGTTATCCTGTCGTCAGGCAGTCCCGTAGTCGGCCAGATTTCCAAAGTCTTGGTCCGGCGTCGGCTGCTGTCGCTTCTTCCCTGACATCAGTGCGCCAGGGGTATATATAATGCATCAGACACCATCTTCTTCAGTTTTTCTTGCCCCAGATGTCAGGTGCCCCCAAAAAGGTGGTCAGTAGTTAGCACTAAATAAAGTAATTTTTTGCACAAACACAAAATCCCTCCAGCTATAAGCACATACATCAGGAAGGTATTGTATAGATTTAGCCAGTTAGATCAGAGGGGATGGAGGGAGGGAGGGAAACGGACTGCAGCAGGGTGTACACTCTAACATCTACATTTATGGTAGGTACAAAACTGTACTATGTTCATCGTGTTACCCTGCTGCAGTCATCACACTTGGATAGAATCCCAAAGCTATGGATGGGTGGAGGAGTTATAGAAGGCCCTGCAGGACTGCAATGGCGAAGCCAGCCCTAGTCTTAGAGTAAAGTGGTAAGTGATCGTGTTTGGTAAAAAAGTGTGTACTGAACTCCAAGTTGCAGCTTCCAAAATCTCCTTGGTTGGTACCCCCCTGAGGAAGGCTGTAGATGTAGCTGTTGCCCTGGTAGAGTGGGGCCTAATGGTAGCAGGAACTGGTTTTCCATGATGGGTATAGCAAAAACGAATGCAATGTCCTATCCATTTGGAAATGGTTTGCTTTGATAAAGCCTTCCCTTGTGAAGCTGTAGCATAAGATACAAAGAGCTGGTCAGATTTTCTGAAAGCCTTAGTTTTATCCAAGTAGTAGCGAAGTTGCTTGTGAATGTCCAAGGAATGCAGGAGTCTTTCTCCTTTGTTCTGTGGGTTTGGGAAGAAGGTGGGCAAGTGAATGGCTTGATTTAAAGACGCACTGGAAACCACCTTAGGCATGAAGGAAGGATTAGTACGTAGAGAAACTCTGTCTTGATGGAAAAAGAGGAAAGGTTCCACTGCCATTAATGCCTGCAGCTCTGAGACTCTTCTAGCTGAAATTATTGCTAGCAGCAGGGCAGTCTTCCATGATAGGAACTGCAGATCTGCAGAGAGAGCTGGTTCAAAGGGAGGTAGCGTAAGTTTTTCCAGAACAAAATTGAGGTCCCATGTTGGTGTAGGTGCTCTCCTGGGGGGCCTAATAATTTTTGCCCCTCTGAGGAACTGCCTTAGGAGTGGATGCGAAAATAAGGGTGGTGGTGTAGTGGGCTGAAATAGCTGATGCATGGATTTTAATGGAAGAAAAAGAAAGTCCTTTGTGCAACATCTTTTAAATACTGAAGAATCTGAGGCAGGTGAGGCTGAAGTGTGTTTTGGCCTTTAGTTTGGTTCCACGCACAAAACCATTTCCATTTGTCCACATAGACCTTCCTGGTGCTGGGCCTTCTAGCTTCCAGAATAACATCCATAACTGCTTGGGAAAGAGGAGCTGGCTGGATGTTTAGGTGATTTTCCATGCAGCCAGATTTAAGGTTAACTGGTTGTGAAGAATCTGATTGTTTTGCTGTGTGAGCAAATGGGCAGTTTGTGGTAAAATCCAAGATGGGCCCTAGGCCATATTCCTCAATAATGGGTACCAGTGCTGGCGTGGCCAGTCTGAGGCTATGAGCATCAGTCGTGGTCTCTCCTTTCTGACTTTCAGAAGCACATTTGTGAGGAGAGGCAATGGAGGGAAGGCATATACTGTCAGGTTTTTCCAGCTGAATGAGAATGCGTCCACTTTCCAAGCTTGATGGTGAAGTGTCCTTGTACAAAATTTTGTTAGTTGATAGTTTTGAGGACTGGCAGACAGGTCTATGTCTGGAAGGCCCCATTTTTGAGTTATCATTGCAAATACTTGTGGATCCAGTTTCCACTCGTGGGGATCCGTGATGTTTCTGCTGAGGTAGTCTGCCAATGTGTTCTTTTGTCCTGGCAGGAATTGAGCTTGTAAGTGAACTTGGTAAGCCAGAGCTGTGTTCCACAAGGTCATTGCTTGCCTGCATAGAGAGTAGGAGTGTGTACCCCCTTGTTTATGTACCACATTACTGTGGTGTTGTCCGTCCTTATTGTAAGTTGTCTTGGATGTAATAGATTCTTGAAGGCTGTCAGAGCATTCTGTACAGCTAGCATCTCTTTTTGATTGATGTGCAGATTCCTTTGATCTGCAGACCATACGCCTTGAACACACTGTCCTGCCATGTGTGCCCCCCAGGCGTAGTCAGATGCATCTGTTGTCATAGTTTGCCTGGCTGGGGGCAAGGTGAAAGGCTGACCCTTGTTGAGGTGACATGCCAGTGACCACCATAGAAACTCCTGTTGTAGGCAGGGAATGAGAGATATCATTGTGTCCAAGCTGTGGCTGTGTTGAGACCATACGCTTTTTAGGTACCACTGTAATTTCCTCATATGCAGCTTTGCAAATGGTATTAGTAGTATGCAAGATGCCATGAAGCCAAAGGCCTGCTGAATTTTTCTTGCAGGTAGTTGGGTCTTTGTTGCCATTGTTTTGAAATATTGTGTCAGTTGTAGTTTGTCTGGCATCAGATAAGCCTTCTGGGCCGTTGTATTCAAGCTGGCACCCAGGAAGTATTCAAGCTGGCACCCAGGAATGTCATATTTTGTGAGGGTACTAGTTTTGATTTATTTTCGTTTACTGTGTACCCCAGGCAACTTAGATGTTTTACAAAAGCCAGATGTTGTAAGAGGATGTCCTTGCTTTCTGCTTGGATGAGGCAGTCGTCCAGGTATGGGTATATTCGAATTCCTCTTTGTCTGCAGTATGCAATTACTGGTGCCAGGCATTTTGCGAAGATCCTGGGTGCAGTAGATAAGCCAAAGGGCAGTGCAGAGAATTGGTAATGGGTTGAACCTGCAATGAAACTGTGGTATCTTCTGCAACTTTGTCTGATAGGGACATGCAGGTATGCCTCCTTGAGGTCCAATGTTACTAGCCATGCTTTCTTGCCCAACATGGGAAGAAGCTGCTGTAGTGTTAGCATCTTGAATTTGGGTACTTGTAAGAAGGAGTTTAGAATTGAAAGGTCCAGAATTGGTCTCCAGGCATTGTCCTTTCTGGGAACTAGAAAGAGTCTTGAGTAAAATCCTTGGCCTTGCTCTCCAGTAGGTACCAGCTGAATGGCTCATGTCCATGAGAGCTGTAATTTGTCTTTGTGCCTCTGCCCATTGATTTTGTGGCAAGTTTGGCATTCCTCTTTTCATTGCCAAGGTGTGAAAATGGAATCTGTATCTTTGTGAAATTATGTCTATGACCCATTTGTCCCTTTGTGACAATGTGCCAGTTCTCTGAAAAAAGTGTGAGTTTTCCTCCCAAAGGGGCTGCCAAGAGAGTGTTGCTTGACCTCTGCCTCTTGGACGTCTGCATTTACCCCTCTTGTGGCCTGTCAGTAGCTGGAAAGGACCAATTTTTTGTTGGCCAATTTCTGCTGAAGTGAGGGGGCTGTACCTGTAGGAAATCTTTGACTGTCTGCATAGATTTTGCCTTATCCTCCATTTTCTTTAAGACGACTTCTGCTTTAACTCCAAAAAGAACATCCTGCTGTAAGGGAGCATCTAGAAGCTTTGCTTTAACATGATCAGGCAGAGTTTGTTCCTTTAACCAAGCATGCTGCATATGACAGACCCAGTGACAGCTGCTCTGCAGGAAGCCTCCAAAGAATCAAACCCACATTGTAAAGTATGTCTGCCCACCTGTTCAGTTGCATGCAACAGATCCTGCATGTCTTCAGGGGGAGAAGCTGAGGGAATGGAATCCTCAGCATCAGAATCTTCATAAGGGGAGAAGGAGCAATTATTGGTCCTCTGAGGAGCCTGAGGAAATGGACACGTTCAGAGGATGCATAATCTTCCTCTTGTCTAGGCCTTTTGTCAGGAGGGGGATGGGAACCTCTGATTAAAGAGATCAAATCTTCAGCCATTTTGAGCATCTGTTTCTTAGGCATGGGGCCTTGAACAGGGGACTGAAGTGCAGTCTTTTTAGGTTTAATAGGAGTCTTCGTCTTTGGATATGTTTTAATGGTGAGTGTAGTCGGTCTGAAGACGCCTTCAGAAACCGAAGGTGTTTCTGCAGCACCATCTTTTTCAGTAGTGTCGTCGGTAGGGGCTGAACAAAATGGCTGCGTTGGCCTAGTACTTTCTGCCAAAAGTTCCGAAGCGGTTTGGGGTTCCAGATCTGCGGTAGTCAGGGGCTGCGTTGGAGCCTCACTGAAGACCGGTGAACCGGAGACCGGACCAGCCGAAGCCTCGGAGTCTGACTTGGGTCTAGGCTGCCTGTCCTTATCCTTGCGTTTTTTGTGCACGCCGGTAGTCGGTTGCTCTGATGGCATAGTGTAGTTAAATTTTCTACCGAAGTAGTGTCGTGCGAAATCAAAGCGTCTTTTTATAGCACGTTTATTAAACCTAGCACAAAAACGACAACTAGTGAGGTCGTGGTCTGGGCCTAGGCAAGGTATGTAGTAAGAATGAAAATCCTTATGAGGTATTTGCTTCCCACAAGAAATACAATTGTTAACTTTTTCTGACATCTGTCAGAGGCAAGAAAAGTTTCCCCAACGGGGTACTTAGCTTTATTGAAGACTTAGGGTCTGAAATTTGAGTTCGAAAATCTCAGGAGTCGGCCGACCGGCACTTGCAAACTGCTTCTACTTCGGGCACCACACGGCAAGAAAGACTGACGAAGATGGCATCAGATGCATATATACTCCTGGCGCACATCAGGAGAAGAAGCGACAGCAACAGACGCCGGACCAAGACTTTGGAAATCCGGCCGACTGCAGGACCGCCTGACGACAGGATAACCCAAGAGTGATGACTGCAGCAGGGTAACACGATGAACATCCAGGGAAGAATGCCTGGGCTGTCTTAGTTATTAATGGAACTGGAGAAACTGTGCGATTAGTTTGAGGGTTGGGATATTGCGATGTTTCATCTCGGAGGGATGTGACAGAAAATCTGGACTAGGGTCCAGTATCTCAGAAGGATAATTAGACAACCACCAAAGGGAAGGTGGTCCACACTTGGCGAGGTCAAACTGGGGCAATGAGGATAACCGAGCTCTTCAACAGATTCTGTAAGAATTTTGGAATTACAAGTATTGGGGGGACAGGCGTAAAGGAGACTGGAGGGCCAAACATGGACTATAGCATCTCTCAGTGACTCTCCCTGAGGGGGGAGTTCGAAAAAGTACCTGCTCCATTTGTTATTGTGGGTAGAAGCAAAAAAAAAAAAAAAAAAAAAAAAAACACTACGGCAAGGTTTGCCCCATCAATAAGAAATATTCTTTGCCACTGACTGACAGGTTACTTGTGAGGCATCAGAATAGACCTGCTGAGTTTGTCTGCTAGTACACTGGATTTCCACAGAACGTGCTTTGCTACCAGAAAGCAGTTGGAGGTGACCACTCATTGCCATACTCTCACTGCTCCCCTTTGTTTGTTGATGTACCAGAGCAAAGATGAGTGTTTAAATCACACGTCCCCAAAGGGAGAACCTCTTGAAAAGCCTGCAACACTAATAGGACTGCTCATCTCTAGGACACTGATGTGCCAACTGGTCTCTTGGGGGACCATGTGGCTTGGCCCGCCATTCCGAAGAAATGCTCCCTCCACCCCATTTGGGATGAGTCCATGATCTCCATAGCTACTAAGGGAGACCAAAAGTACAGTTGTGTACACTTACCATAAATGTAGATGTTAGAGTGTATTCACTGTTGCAGTCATTACATTTGGGTTGTCTGCTTGCAGTTAGCCCTTAGTCGGCCTGATTAACAAAGTCTTGGGTCCTGTGTCAATTGCTGTCCCTTCTTCCATGACGTCAGGTCGTCAGGGGTATAAAACATGCAACTGACGCCATTACATCAGTTTTTCTTGCCCCAGATGTCAGGTGCCCCCCTAATGGGAAGCAATTAAATATAAAAGTACAATGACATACCTCCAACAAAAAAGCAAATACACCAAAAAAGCTTTTAAGTATAGTAAAGGAAAGTAGAGGTATAGCCAAAAGAAGTTGGGGAGCTGGAGGGAGGGTAACTAGGACTGCAACAGGAAATACACTCCAATATCAACATTTATGGTAAGTGTACACAACTGTACTATGTTCTTCGTGTTTCACTGCTGCAGTCATTACATTTGGGTAGATTCCCAAAGCTATGGTTGGGAGGAGGAATTCAGATAGCATTAGGACCAGCAATAAGGCCCTGCAAGACTGCAGTGGCAAAGCCAGCTCTGGATTTAGAGAAAATTGGCAAATGATAATGCTTGGTGAACGTATGTACAGAACTCCAGGTAGCAGCTTCTAGGATGTCCCAGGTAGGGACACCTCTGGCAAAGGCTGCAGAAGTAGATGCAGCCCTGGCAGAGTGAGGTCTGATACCCTGGGGGATAGGTTTTCCATGGTGCTTATAGCAGAAATGAATGCAATGGCCTATCCATTTTGAAATTGTATGCTTTGAAATAGCCTTTCCCTCGGCCCCTGCAGCAAATGCCACCAGCAGATAGTACAGTTTTGTACCTACCATAAATGTAGATGTCCGATAGACATGCAACTGCAGTCATAACATATGGGTTGTCCTGCCTCAGGGAGCCCTCGGTCGGCCTGATTCCAAAGTCTGGGTCTGACGTCGGCTGATGTCGCATTTTCCTCCGACGTCAGAGTGGCTGGGGTACATAAGCATCAGCCGACGCCATTTTCTTCAGTGTTTCCTGCCCCAGATGCCAGGTGCCCCCCAAGGAAGGCTGTAATCAATTTGGAAGACAAAAACAGGATTCCAGACAAATAAATGAGCAATAAAACAAATACACCATAACAGATATCCCCAGCTAAGAGAAACAGGGATAGGAGTGGACCCTAGGCATAGAGGGGTATGGAGGGAGGGAAAATCCGACTGCAGTTGCATGTCTATCGGACATCTACATTTATGGTAGGTACAAAACTGTACTATGTCCTTCAAGAATGCAACTGCAGTCATAACATATGGGTAGAATACCATAGCTTAGCTGGGGGAGGAGGAATGCTCTAGGAAAAAGAAGGTGTGGCAATCAAACCCTGCAGGACTGCCGAAGCAAAGCCTGCTCTGGATCTGGAGTATAGAGGGAGATTGTAGTGTTTGGAGAATGTATGCACGGAGCTCCATGTAGCAGCTTCTAGAATGTCCTTAGTAGGCACCCCTCTTAAGAATGCTGTAGAGGTGGCTGTAGCTCTGGTGGAATGTGGCCTGACATTGGCTGGAACAGTCTTTCCATGAAAGGAATAACAGAATCTGATGCAATGTCCAATCCAATTTGAAATTGTCGGTTTTGAAATTGCTTTTCCTTGGACTGCAGGGGCGTAAGCTACAAAAGGTTGTTCAGACTTCCTACTGGCCTTGGTTCTGTCCAGGTAGTATCGAAGTTGTCTGTGAATGTCCAAGGTATGTAACAGTCTTTCCCCCTTATTCTCAGGATTGGGGAAGAAAGCAGGCAGATGAATAGCTTGATTTAAAGAAACCCTAGATACCACCTTAGGCATAAAAGTAGGGTTGGTCCTTAATGAAACCCTGTCTCTGTGAAAAATTATGAACGGTGGTATTGCCATTAGGGCCTGTAGTTCCGAAACCCTTCTTGCTGAGGTAATTGCCAACAGGAAAGCTGTCTTCCATGAGAGAAACTGCAAGGCAACTGTAGCCGCTGGCTCAAAAGGAGGTAGAGTCAGTTTTTCCAGGACAAAATTGAGGTCCCAGGCTGGTACTGGGGCCTTTCCTGGTGGCTTAATGTTCTTGATTCCCCTGAGGAATTGCCTTAGCAAAGGGTGTGAAAAGACAGGAGGATCAGTGTTATATCTAGCTGAAATAGCTGATGCATGTATCTTTATGGAAGAATATGAGAGGCCGTTCTTTAGGATATCTGCCAAATATTCCAAGATGAGTGGGATGTTCAACAATGATGCATCATGTCCCTTGCTGGTATTCCAATTGCTGAATCTCTTCCATTTTGCTAAGTAAACCTTTCTGGTGGATGGTCTTCGAACCTCTGTTAGTATCCGCTGAACTTCCTTGGAGAGAGTTAGGTTGATGTTATTCATGGGATCTCCCAGGCTGTTAGCTGCAGTGTCTGAAGGTTTGGATGCACTGTTTTGAAATTGTGTTGAGTCAAAAGTAGAGGCCAATGGGGAAGGGCCCACCTCCTGGTGTGACATATGCTCCACAGTAGTGGGTACCAGTGTTGTCTTGGCCAGTCCGGAGCTATTACAATTCCCTTGGGTCTCTCTGCTTTGATCTTTAGTAATACTGAGGTCATCATTGGCAGAGGTGGGAATGCATAGATTGTTAGGAAGTTCCAGTTGAAAGAGAGCATCTATTTTCCAAGCTTTTGGATGGTATGTCCTTGTGCAGAATTTTTGTAGATGATGGTTGAGGTGAGAGGCAAATAGGTCTACTTCTGGCCTGCCCCATGTCGAAGTGAGTTGTGTGAAGATCTTCGGATGTAACCTCCACTCGTGTGGATCTGTGAAATTCCTGCTTAGGCTGTCAGCCAAGACATTGTCTTTGCCTGGAACAAACTGGGATTGTAACTGGATGTTTAGGCTCAGTGATTTCTCCCAAAGATGCATTGTCAGTCTGCAAAGGGGGTAAGAGTAGGTGCCCCCTTGCTTGTTTATATACCACATCACAGTGGTGTTGTCTGTCCGTATCAGTAAATGGCCTTGCTGAAGTTAATGTTGAAAGGCCTCGATGGCATGCATTACTGCCAGCATTTCCTTTTTGTTTATATGCAGATGTGTTTCCTCTGGAGACCATTGTCCTTGTATACACCTGCCTTCCATGTGCGCTCCCCATCCAAGGTCTGAGGCGTCTGTGGTCATGGTCTGTGTTATCTGTGGTTTTTTGAATGACATACCTGTGTTTGCCTGGTTCACAGAGGCCCACCATAGGAATTCCTTTTGTAGGCATGGAATGAGCGGTATAGTTATCTCCAAGTTGTTGCTGTGCTGAGACCAAATGCTTTTTAGGTACCACTGAAGCTTTCTCATGTGTAGTCTTGCTAATGGAACCAGGAGAATGCAGGATGCCATGTAACCCAGGGCCTGTAGGAATCTCCTTGCAGTCATCTGGGTGAGTTTTGCTAAACCTTTGAAGTAATGAGTTAACTTCTCTTGCTGGTCTTCTGTCAGGTAAGCCATTTGAGAGGCTGTGTCTAATTTGGCTCCTAAGAAGATTATTTGCTGGGATGGCTGCAGTCTTGACTTTTGGAAGTTGACTGTGTATCCCAGAGCTTGTAGTAATCTTATGACATAGTCCAAGTTTTTTGTCAACATCAATTTGTCGTCCGCTTGTATGAGGCAGTCGTCCAGGTACGGGTAAATTTGTATCCCCTGGAGCCTGCAATGAGCAATTACTGAAGCCAGGCATTTTGTGAATACTATGGGCGCAGTAGATAAGCCAAATGGCAATGCTGAGAATTGATAATGCTCTGGCCCTGCAAGAAATCTGAGGTATCTTCTGCAGCTGTGTCTGATAGGGACATGCAGGTATGCCTCTGAGGTCCAGAGTAATCAGCCAAGACCCCTTGCCCAGCATGGGAAGGAGTTGATGTAGAGTCAGCATTTTGAACTTTGGTACTATGAGAAAGGTGTTTAATGCGGACAAATCCAGTATTGGTCTCCATTGAGATTCTTTTCTTGGAACAAGGAACAGTCTTGAGTAAAATCCCTGGCCTTGTTCTTGTTGTGGCACTTTTTCTATTGCTTTCATCCGAGTCAGCAGAGGGATTTGCTTGATAGCCTCTGCCCTCTGGTTTGGTGGTAGGTTTGGCATGCCTTGTTTTCTTGGCAAGGTATGAAAATGGAACCTGTAGCCACGGTCTATAATGTCCAAAATCCATTTGTACTTTGTCAGTCTGTGCCAATTTTCTGCAAACAGAGATAATTTCCTGCCCAAGGGAGCTTCTATTTGTTCCCTGGTAGGCGGAAGTAGAGGAAAGTCATTGAGATTGAGGCTGTGGGGCAGGTGAAACCCCTGCGTCGCTTCTTTGGTTTCCTGGCTGCCATTGTCGTCCCCTGTAAGGACCTCTGTATTGGCCTCTTCCACGGCCACATCTGTTTTTACCCCTTTGAAACTTTTCTGTATTAGGAAAGGACCAGTTTTTTGAAGGCCAATTCCTACTGAATCTGGGGGGTTGAACCTGGAGGAAATCTTTCACCTTCTGAACTGATTTTGCTTTTTCCTCGATGGTCTTTAACACATCCTTAGCATTAGCACCAAAAAGCTTGTTCTTTTCCAAAGGTGCATCCAGAAGTTTTGCCTTCACATGATCTGGTTGATCTTTTAACCATGCATGTCTTCGAATGACTGCCCCTGTCATAGCTGCCCTACATGAAGCTTCCAGTGCATCATACCCACACTGTATGAAGGGATTGCTTACTTGCTGAGTATTATGTACAGCTTCCTGCAAAGCCTTCCTGTCTAAAGGATCAGGAGTGGCCAATGTTTTTTGTAAATCTTCTAACAGGAAATCCTGATATTGTAACATATGAAAAAGGCAATTCAAAGCTCTCATAGATAAGGTAGTGGAAGTGTAAACCTTTTTGCCCCATCTCTCTAATGACCTAGCTTCCCTGTTGGAGGGCAATGGATTTTTAGAGGTGGAAGCTGAAACTCCTTTAGGCCCCTGTGAAATAGTTTCCAAATCAGCAGAATGGGCCCTGAATAAATGGGAATGAGTTTCTGGAACCCTGTAATATCTGTCTGGCTTGGCTGGAGCAGGAGAAGAGAGTCAGGGGTAACACTAGAGTCAGAATATAAATCATCCAAAACATCAAGTACAGGAGGAATAGCTAAGGGCCTGTGCTGGGGCTTCTTAAGGAAAGTCCGAAGGCGCTTTCTGGAATCAGAATATTCCTGGCCTTGCCACTTGAAATGTTCCCTCATGGTATGCAGAACTTCCCCAAAAGAAATATCCTCAGGAGGGGAGGCCGAGGGAATGGAATCCTCTGCATCCGAGTCCTCATAGGTCTGGAAGAGGTCTTCCTGGCTATCAGAGTGGACAGAGCCCTCAGAATCTTCATCTGACGGAATAGGGTCAGAGGGTTCAACCCGGGGCCTTTTATCAGAAGGAGGCTGGGATCTCCTCTCAGGATGGGCCTGTGAACCTCTAATCATAGAAATTAAATCAGCAGCCATAGACATACTTTGTGTCTCTGGAGTAGGCTGAGGTAAGGTTTTAGTAGTAAGATGTTTTGTTTTGCTGGCTGCCTTAGCCCTAGTGTAGGCCTTAACAGACATGGCCATAGGAGGCCTGGCAGCTCCACGTGCTGGAGTGACCTTGTCTACAGCAATGGTCTCGGGCATTTCCTCGGTTTCGGTATCCGGAGGAAAATCAATAACTGGCGGAGTGATATCCGGAATCGGAGTAGTCGGTAATCCGGTGTCTTCGGTTCGGAGCAGTGGAGAAACCGTCTCAGAGGGAACCGGAGCACTTGCGATTGGTTTTGGCGTGGAGTCTGAGGTAGATGCGGGTCGAAGATGTCGGTCCCGGTCTTTTCGTTTCTTGGGAGTTTGCGATGTCGGAAGTTCCGATGGCATTGTGTAAGCAAATTTTTCGCCGAGAAAATCTTCAGCGAACTCCGCCCGGCGCCTGAGAGTGCGCTTGTTGAAGCGAGCACAGGCTACACAGGCCGAGACGTCGTGGTCTGGGCCAAGGCAAGGAAGACAGTAAGAATGGAAATCCTTATGAGGTATTTGTTTACCACAAGAAAGACAACTGTTAACTTTTTCAGTAATTTCTGACATCGGCTGAGGCAAGAAAAGGTCCCCAACGGGGTACTTAGCTTTTTTGATGACTTCGGAATCGAAGAATACAGGAGCTGACCGAACTGCTTCTGCTTCGGGCACCGCGCGGCAAGAAAGACTGGAGAAAATGGCGTCGGCTGATGCTTATGTACCCCAGCCGCTCTGACGTCAGAGGAAAATGCGACATCAGCCGTCGGACCCAGACTTTGGAATCCGGCCGACCGAGGGCTGCCTGAGGCAGGACAACCCATATGTTATGATTGCAGTTGCATTCTTGAAGGACATGTTCAGATTTCCTTTGAGGTTTAGTCCTGTCCAAGTAGAATCTAAGTTGTCTGTGCACATCTAAGGAATGCAGTATCCATTCCCCTTTGTTCTGTGGATGAATGGACCGATTAAGAGCCACACTGGATACCACCTTGGGCATGAAGGATGGATTGGTTTTGAGGGACACCCTGTCCACATGAAAGATGATGAAAGGCTCCACACTGCCATAAGGGCCTGTAATTCAGATACCCTTCCCGCTGAAGGGATTGCTAAAAGGAAAGCTGTTTTCCAAGAAAGAAATTTTAAGTCTGCAGTAGCAGCTGGCTCGAAAGGAGGTAGAGCGAGTTTCTCCAAAAAAAAAAGTTAAGATCCCAGGCTGGGGTTGCAGCTCTCCTGGGTGGTCTCAAATTTTTGGCCCCTCTGAGGAACTGCTTGAGCAGTGGATGAGAGAAGAGGGGAGGTTCCGTGTTATAATGAACTGAAATGGCTGAGGCGTGGATTTTAATTGAGGAAAAAGACAGGCCCTTGTGAAGCATCTCAGTTAAGTACTGAGAAATCGGAGGTAAATTGGGCGCTGCTGTGCTCATCCCTTGAGATTGGTTCCAGGCACAGAATCTTGCCCATTTTTCAGCATACGATTTTCTAGTACTAGGCCTTCTTGTCTCTAAAATGATATCCATCACAAGTTTACTGAGGGATGGTAAAGGACAGACTATGTAATTAGCCAGGCTGCAAGGTTCAGTGGTAGAAGCTGAGGGTGTAGAATAAGAAGTTATGTACCTACCATAACGTTCCATGTTAGTTGTCTTCTCTCGCCTTCTTTCTTGCTTGATGGGTTCGGAGCCGATCCCTCGGCTCCGACTCGGCACTAGCTAAGCTCGAGAGTCACTTTTACCAGCTCGAGGCAGCCCCATATCCCATGATGCAAGGCGGTAAGTACCCAGATCTCGTTTGATGACAAAGGGCAATAGCACCAAGCATAAAATACTTCCCAAAGGAAGAAAGAAAACTTACAGATGGAAGAAGGACCAGGTCTGAATGGTCTTCAGCATAACAGTTTCTTATAACAAGGTCTGTCCAGGCCAGGGGGAAGGAGGGAGGGTCGCAAGAAAGAAGGCGAGAGAAGACAACTAACATGGAGCGTTATGGTAGGTACATAACTTAATGTTAAGTTGTCAATCTCGCCTTCATTCTTGCTTGATGGGACCGTCCCTAGCACCTCTATCCTGGGTGGCTCAATGGAACAAACTCTTGAGGACTGTAGAGCCAAAACTGGCTCTGTCCCTGGAGGCCAAGTCCAATTTGTAATGGGAAACAAAAGTGTGAGGAGTGGCCCAAGTGGCGCTGCACAAATAGTGTCTAAAGGAAGTCTAGCTTGAAAAGCTGTAGAAGTAGCTAAGCTCCTAGTTGAATGTGCTTTAGGTTTTGAGCACAGCTGTTTTCCCCTGAGCAGATAAATTTCAGAGATGACCGAAGAAAGCCATCTAGACAAAGTCACTTTAGAAACAGGAAGGCCTTTTTATTATCCGCATAGGAAACAAAAGTTGATCAGATTTTCTAAATTTTTTTGTTCTGTCCAAATAATATCTAAGTTGACGGTGGACATCAAGATAATGTAGCTTTTGTTCAGCTCTATCTGAATAGTTAGGGAAAAATACAGGGAGATCAATGGATTGATTCAAATTGTTCTTTGAAGCGACCTTAGGCAAAAAGGTTGGGTTAGTTCTCAAAGATACTCTGTCTTTGTGAAAAACCAAATAGGGGGGTCGAACCGAAAGAGCATGAAGTTCAGACACCCTCCTGGCCGATGTAATAGCCACTAGGAATAAAGTTTTCCAAGAAATATATTTCAGGGAACAAGCAGCAGCTGGCTCGAAGGGGGGAAGAATCAAGGATGTCAGCACTAAATTTAGATCCCACTGAGGAGGAGGATTCCTGATTGGAGGTTTTAGTAGGAAAATTCCTTTCAAGAAGGCCCTGCAGAGCCTATGGGACATAATATTATGATCTGCTATCCCGACATGAAAATTGGAAATAGCAGCCAATTGAACTCTGACTGTGGAAGAAGAGGAGCCTGCATGAAATATCTCTGCTAAGAAGTCCAGGACTGCCTGAACAGGGGCAGTAAAAGGATCAATATTCTTGGCCTTAGCCCAATAAGAGAAACGTTTCCATTTGCTTGTATAAATCCTCCTGGTAGAGGATTTTAGCGAAGCTACTATGATGTCTCTAACTGGGTTAGAGATCAAAGGAAGCCTGGCTAAGGAAGGAAGTGGAGCAACCATGCTGTGAGGTTGAGAGAAGGGATTGACCGGTGCAGCTGACCCGATTGGTGAATCAGAAGATCTGGCACTGGTTCCAGATGCCACAGCTGCACCAACAGGTGATGATGGAGGAACGGGAACCAAACTTGTCGAGGCCAGTAAGAGGCAATGAGAATCAATTTGGCTCTCAAAACGGTAGCTTTCTGGATAACCTGAGGGATCAGAGGAAATGGGGGGAAGGCATAAAGAAGTCCCTGGGGCCAATCCTGGGTCAGAGCGTCTCTGGGGGGATGGCCTGATAGAGGGAAGAGGCTGAAGAAGTCTGGACATTTGCTGTTTTGGGGAGTAGCAAAAAGATCGCAACATGGACGACCCCATTCCAGAAAAATCTCTTCCGCTATAGATTGCTTGAGAGACCACTCGTGAGGCATGAGAATAGCTCTGCTCAATCTGTCCGCTACAATGTTGGTTTTCCCAGGGATATGCGTTGCTACCAGAAACAGATGAGAGGAGATCGCCCATTGCCATAGGCTGAGCGCTTCTCGACACAAGGGGTAGGACTTGGTTCCGCCCTGTTTGTTGATATAAATAACTACAGACATGTTGTCTGTGTGGACTGCAATTGTCCCTACGGGAAGAAAGTCGTTGAGGGCTTGCAACGTTAAAAGCACTGCTCTCATCTCCAGGACATTTATGTGCAGATGGTACTCGAACGGCTGCCACGTCCCATGAACCATCCTGCCCTGATAATGACCCCCCCACCCGATCAGGGAGGCATCCGTGGTGACAGTGGCTATCGGGGATGGGGGTACAAAGTACCTGCCTTGGTGAACCTGAGGAGATGTGATCCACCAAGCAAGATGCTCTTTGCATGTCTGTGTCACCAGAATCTGGTGATGCATTGGAAGTTGCTGGTATGACCATTGTGTGAACAGCATCCAATGAAGAAGGCGCATGTAGAATCGAGCCAGGGGAAGAAGAGCAATGGCCGCAGCCATGAGACCTAATACCTTTAGAACCATTCTGGCCTGTACTTTCTTGTTGGCCAGAATGATCCTGACATGACTCTGAATGTCTGAAACTCTTTGATCTGTAAGGGTAGCTGACATCCGAACAGTGTTTAAGTTTGCGCCTATGAAGGTAATAGACTGGCAGGGCGATAAGGATGACTTTTCGAAGTTGATTGAGATGCCCAAATGAGAACAAAGGTTTATTGTGTAATCCCTGGCTTGTATAAGCTGATGCCTGGTGGTGGCTGACAGGAGCCAGTCGTCGAGATACGGAAACACCTGGAATCCTTGACGTCTCAGGTGAGCCGTGACCACTGCCATGCATTTGGTGAACACTCTGGGGGCTGTAGTGAGACCAAAGGGCAGGGCTCTGAACTGGAAATGACTGGACCCCAGCGAAAGCGGAGAAATCTCCTGGGCGTCTGTGAATTTTGATGTGATAGTACGCATCCTGAAGATCTATTGAGCACATCCAGTTGTCCTTCTGTAAGAAGGGCAGAATTGACTGAAGAGTGACCATTCGGAATCTTCTCTTCCTGACAGACTTGTTGAGTCTGCTGAGATCCCATATTGGTCTCCAGTCTCCCGTCTTTTGGGGACCAAAAGAACCAAGAGTAGATCCGGGCTCTGAATGGACAATAGTAACTGGCTGAATGGCTCTTTTGCAGTAGTTTTGAGACTTCTAACTCTGCAATTTCCCTTAGACCGGTGGTACATCTGGAAGGGAATTTGAGGGAAGGACTTTCCTCGAAAGCAATTATGTAACCCTTGGATATGATCGACTGTACCCATCTGTCTTGAGTGAGGGAATGCCAGGCTTCTGGGTACAGTGATAATCTTCCCCGACTGCCTCCAAGGAGGGACAGCCGGGCAACATCTCAGGGATGCTGAAAAGGCTTGTCAGAGAGGCTCTCTGTTTCCCTGGTTTTCGGACCCCTCTGCCTCTAGAGCGGCGTCTGTTGTTGTTACCCCTCTGCCTCTAGGGGTAAACTGACCACGTGAATCGGCGTGACTCCTTGGGATTTACGGAACCACATTTTCCCACCTTTCTGTCCTTTAGGATAAGGTCTAGAAGGGGTGGAAAAACGGACTCCAACAGCAGAAAGAGTCTTGCCGTCCTGTTCACACCTGGTCAAGGTTTCCTTCACCTGAGGGCCAAACAAAGCTGACCCATCAAAGGGAGAATTTGTGAAGGACGCCTTAAAGGGATCCGCAAAATCACATAGCCGCATCCAGGCTTGGCGTCTAAGAGCCACACCTGTACCTCTGGCTCTACTGCTCCATCCGCAGCATAAGATATTAGCCGCATGGAGGAGTTTGCAATGGAATTGAGGGTTCCTAGCTGAGCAATTTTTCTTGAGCCCCGGCACCTGTAGGATCCTGAACTACTTCACCCAGCTCCTTAAGGATATCCCTCTGGAGTCTGGTGAAGTGACATAGGTAATTCAGCGAACGCATAGCAAAGGTCACTGAGGAAAACATCCGCCACCGTACCTATCCATGGTCCTAGAGTCCTTATTAGGAGGATGGACGGGCACGGAAGGATCTGCAAGTTCCTTTTTGGTGGCCGCAGCCACCACCATGGCATCAGCAGGGACACCCTTAGTGAGGAATTGCTTGTCACACGGGGCAGTGATAAATTTTGAAAGCCTCCTAGGGACTGGCTCTACAGAGTCAGGAGCTGCCCACGCCTTTCGTGCAATAACCTGCATAAGGGGGTCGAAAGGCGGAGACACCCAGGAGGTGGAGGGCCGAGATCCAAACGCCTCTAGGTACACTGACTCATCCTCAGAGGGATTGTTGGTGGGCCAGTTTCCCCTCTGTTTAAGGAGTTCTAGGATGTCTGAGAAGGAGACATCCTCAGAGGGGGATCTAGGGGATCCCTCTGACTCATCCAAGTCAGTATCAGTGACAGACTCGGGAGTCTACATGTTTCCTCTTACAAGTCCTCTTCCTAGGAGGATCTCCCAAAACATCAGGAGAATCCTCGGAAGAGGGGGAAATTCCCAATGGGGAAACCTGAGGCGGAGGATCTCTGGGTCCTGTAGCAAGAGAAGTGGCAGAGATGTCAACAGGTACTATAGAGGGAGAAGCTACGGGAACAGACTGCTGACTGATACCAGTGGCCAGCACACTCTTCATCACCTCGAATGCTCCCCTCCCAGGTAGGTCCGAGAGAACCCGTTCCGAAGAGCTAGGAACTCCAGGGACCACCGAAGGGAAGTCTCCGAGGCAGATGTCGGAGCCGAGCTCACCAAGGCCGAGGCTCCAAGGGAAGAGCGGGTTCGGACAAGGGTCCGATGCCACTCACCCCTCGGAGGAGACCATGGAAGCCCGACCACGAATCCCTCTAAGGAAGGTCTCAAGAGGAGATAAGAGTAGAGGCTGAAGGAACAGAAGGGGTATCCGTCCTCCAGCCGTAGCAGTAACCATTCGAAGACTCCAACTCCAAGCTCTGGGGTAGAGTTGAAGGAGGAACTGTAACGGGGTGTGGACCAACAGTCGTCTGTTGAGACGGACTATGTAACATTTGGGCCAGTACCTGTGACTTAAGTAATCTACTGACCACTCTCTAGGTCATGATCTGACAGTCTGGATGACCTTGAAGATCGGCTCCGATGGCTCCGTTCGAAGAAGAGGTGAAGCCGGGCGAAAGTATCGGCTCCAAGGAAGGAGACCTCGACCTCTTCCTGGAATGAGCCATCGGAACCGAAACTATAGATCCTGTCGGGCGAAGACTTATCGGAGCCGACAGGAAGCCTCGATGTATCGGCTCCAGCCGGAGCAGATACAGCCACCAAAGTAACGGTGTCGGAGCCGATCGGAGCCGACACCAATGCCTGTGCCACATGGGGGACGGAACCGAGCGCAGCCCACGTCGAAGTGGTCGATACAGATTCGGCACCGATAGCCATCGGTGCCGAAGGCTGTTAAGCCAGAATCGGCTCCAGCCGAGCGATCTCGACTGAACGAGTCGGGCGAGGCCGCAGGCTTAGACACAGAAGCCTGGGCCTTGGAAGATTTAGCTGATTTTGATGGAGCCGACTTAGCCGGAGAGCCCTCCGGCTTAAGAAGGCCCCTAAGTATCAGCTTGTTGCGTCTTTCCTGCAGGACTCTCTGGCTGAAGGAATGACAAATAGCACAGGAGTCCTGCAGGTGAAGAGGCCCCAGGCAATACAGACAAGAAGTGTGACCGTCTGTCAGAGACATCTTCTGACAGCACGAGTCACACTTCTTAAAACCTGAGACCCTCTCCTTTGACATGGTGCTTACAAAACACACACACACACCAGTCAAAAATTTAAATTAAAGAAAATACCAAAAAGGTATTCCTAAAAACAAACACACACACACCCTAACAGGGAGGGGATGGGATGGGTAAAGTTTGACTAAAAAAAATTAAAAGAGACAGGGATTTTCTGTCAGGAAATCTAAATAATTAACTTAAAACTAACAATAGAAGGTTTTTTAACAAAAAGGGGCTTAAATATCAATAAAGTGAATCACTTACCAGGAGCTGGTAAAAGGAGGACCTCATAAGCGAAGCGGCAAACGAGATCTGGGTACTTACCGCCTTGCATCATGGGATATGGGGCTGCCTCGAGCTGGTAAAAGTGACTCTCGAGCTTAGCTAGTGCCGAGTCGGAGCCGAGGGATCGGCTCCGAACCCATCAAGCAAGAATGAAGGCGAGATTGACAACTTAACATTCTGGTTCTCCTGCTGAGAGAGCAGGGACGGAGTCTGAGGCAGGTGCCATGAGAATAACCGCGACACTGCGCAGCAGGGGGTAACAGTGTTGGCGCAGCCAGTCTGGAGCAATCAAAATCATCCTTGGTTTGTCCTGTTTGATTTTTAGTAGTACTTTGGATAGCAGAGGCAGAGGTGGGGGGAAGGCATAGACGGATAGGTTTTTCCAACAGAAGGACAGAGCATCCACTTTCCGGGCTTGTCTGTGGGAGTCCTTGTGCAAAATTTGTCCAATTGTTAGTTCTGAGGAGAGACAAACAGGTCTATATCTGGGCTCCCCCATTTGCTTGTCAACATGTTGAAAATCCTTTGTTCCAGTTTCCATTCATGTGGGTCCATGAGGTTTCTGCTTAGTCAGTCTGCAGTGTATTTAATTTTCCTGGCAGGAATTGAGCTGGTAGGTGCACTTGGTAGCTCAAGGCTGTGTTCCACAATGCCATGGCTAGTCTGCAGAGTGGGTAAGAATGTGTACCCCCCTGCTTGTTTATGTACCACATAAGTGGTGCTGTCCCGACTTTACCATTAGTTGTCCTGGAAGAATGTGGTCCTTGAAGGCTGTCAGAGCATTCTGTACAGCTAACATTTCTTTTTGATTGACATGCAGGTGCATTCGACTTGGGTTCCATTTGCTCTGAATGCACTTCCCTGCCAGATGAGCCCCCCAAGCATAGTCTGATGAATCTGTTGGGGTTTGAGCGGCAAGGGGTGGTGTGAAAGGTAGCCCCTTGTTTTGGTGGCAGGCCTCTGCCCACCAAAGGAACTCTAGGCATAAGCAAGGTATGATATGAATTATTGCTTCTAGATCCTGAGAATGTTGACAAAGGCTTTTTAGATACCACTGTAGTTTCCTCATATGCAGTCTTGCATATGGAATTAGAAGACTGCAGGAGGCCATGAACCCCAAGGTTTGCAGTCTTGTAGATAGCAGGGTTTTTGTGGCCACTTGTTTGAAGTAGGTTGACAAATGAATTTGCTTCTCTGGCGTGAGGAAAGCCATCTGGGAAGTTGTATTCAGGCTTGCTCCCATAGAGGCCTGAGCCTGTGGCCTGGGCGTCTTTTTTAGGCATGGTTAGAGATTTAAGCCTAAGAAAAGAAGGCGGCGTTGGTTTAATATGCAAGTCCATAGGCCTGAATACACCCTCAGAAGCCGGTGCCTGCACAGTGGCTCTGGACCCATCCAAGGTAGAGACATCCGCGGGTTCCATAGTTGAAGCATCTCGCGGCATACCGGACTCCGAATTTGTCTCAGTAGAGGCCTGCGAATCAGAAGTAGCAGGTATTAGGTGCTGCAAAAGCACCTCACTGAGTACTGGCAAACTGGCGACTGGCTTAAGAGAAGCGTAGTCGGCAGTTTTGGACCTCGGCAGCCTACCTCTGTCTTTATCTTTGCGTTTTTTCTGAATCCTGGTAGTCGGATGGCTAACCGACATTTCTGGATAATTAAACAGAGAACAGAAATATTTAGAGGCGAAAATATACAGACGGATAGTGTGCTGATTAAATAAAAGCACAAAACCAACAGCAAGATACGTCGTGGTCAGGGCCTAGGCAAGGAATACAGTACGAATGAAAATCCTCGAGGTATTTGCTTTCCACAAGTAATGCAATTAACTTTTACTGACATCGGTAAGGAGCAAGAAAAAAAGTTTGATAATGGAAAGTCCTGGTGCAAAAAAGTTGTAGTGGATGATTGAGGTGAGATGCAGAGAGGTCTATGTGAGGACATCCCCAGACTGCTGTAATCATCTTGAATATTTCGGAGTCCAACATCCATTCGTGTGGATCCGAAAGGTTTCTGCTCAGACTGTCTGCCAGGAAGTTTTGCTTCCCTGGTAGAAACTGAGCTTGAAGGTCCAGATTGTAAGCTAGAGCTGTGTTCCAAAGATCCATGGCTAGTCTGCAAAGGGGATAGGAATGAGATCCCCCTTGCTTGTTTATGTACCACATAACTGTGGTGTTGTCTGTCCGTATCAGTAGTTGTCCTGGTTGTAGAAGATTCCTGAAGGCCAATAGAGCTTTCTGAACGGCTAACATTTTCTTTAAATTGATATGCAGGTGCTTCTGATCCTTTGTCCAAAGGCCCTGCAGATAGTTGCCCCAAAAATGGGCTCCCCATGCATAATCTGAGGCGTCCGTGGTTAGAATCTTAGTGGCAGGAGGCAGACAGAAGGGTTTTCCTTTGTTTAGAGTACATGCCTTGGACCACCAAAGGAATTCCTTTTGAAGACAAGGCAGTACGGAGATCAGTATGTCTAGACTGTGACAATGTTGAGACCATACACTTTTTAGGTACCACTGTATTTTCCTCATATGTAGTCTTGCATATGGTACTAGAAGGATGCAGGAGGCCATGTAACCCACAGCCTGCAGGAATCTCCTTGCAGATAGCAGAGTTGTAGTTGCCAAGGTTTTGAAAGGTGAAGCCAGCTGTAACTGTTTTTCGTATGTCAGAAATGCCATCTGAGTTGTTGTGTTTAGAGAAGCGCCCAGAAAAATTATCTGTTGTGAGGGTGTCAAATTTGACTTTATGTTTACAGTGAATCCCAGGAACTTGAGAAGATTCTGAACAAACTGTAGATGCTGGAGTAAGACATCTTTGCTGTCTACCTGAATAAGACATTCGTCCAGATAAGGGTAAATTTGAATTCCCTTGAGTCTGCAATAAGCTACTACTGGAGCCAGGCACTTGGTAAAGACCCTGGGTGCAGTAGACAATCCAAAGGGCAGTGCAGAGAATTGGTAGTGCCTCGATCCTGCCCTGAACCGGAGGTATTTTCTGCGTTCCTGTCTGATGGGAACGTGTAAATATGCCTCTTTTAAATCCAAAGTTACCATCCATGCATTTTTGGTCAGCATTGGCAGTAGCTGCTGTAGAGTAAGCATCTTGAATTTTGGTATCTCTAGAAAAGTGTTCAAGACTGACACATCCAGAATGGGTCTCCATGAATTTTGCTTCCTGGGGACTAGAAAGAGCCTTGAGTAAAAACCTTGTCCCATCTCTGAAAGTGGAACTAGCTCTATGGCTTCTATAGCCAAGAGAGCTTCCACCTGGTTTAATGCCTCTGACCATTGATGTCTTGGAAGATCTGGCCATCCGCTCGGCCTTGGTGGGGTATGAAAATGGAATTTGTAACCTCTTGAAACCACATCCAGAACCCACTTGTCTTGGGTTATAGGAGTCCAATTTGATGAAAAAGAGAAAGTTTTCCTCCGAGAGGGGCTTCCAGTCAAGAAGTTCCTGCAGCCCAATAGAGGGAGTCATTGAGTGTTTTCTATGAGCTTGCAACCTGTTTTCTCCTCCCCTAGGGGTGGAAGCAGTCCACTGTCTTGGTCTATAAGAGGCTTGCGTTTGAGGCCTACCTCGGGGGCGTCTATATCTACCCCTCTGAGGCCTGTCTGAATTGGGAAAGGACCAATTTTTTGTAGGCCAATTCCTGCTAAATCTGGGTGGCTGTACTTGCAAGAAATCTTTAACTGTTTGCATGGACTTTGCCTTGTCCTCCATCTTTTTAATCATGTCTTCAGCTTTAGATCCAAATAAAACATTATGCTGAACAGGAGCATCCAATAATTTAGCCTTTACCTGATCTGGCAAGTTCCTTTAACCATGCATGCCTTCTAATTACTGCACCAGAGGCAGCAGCCCTACAAGAAGCCTCCAAGGCATCAAATCCACAGTGTAAACCATGCTTCCCAACTTGTTCAGTGGCATGCAATAAGTCATGTAGTTCCTTATCCACTGCACAGGCGGAAATGGAAGTTAGCTTTTGCTTTAAAACAGACAGAAGAAATTGCTGGTATTTCAGCATATGAAACAGAGTTTAAAGCCCTAATAGATAAAGTAGCAGAAGTGTACACCTTCTTGCCCCATCTTTCTAAAGATCTAGAATCCTTCTCAGTGGGAATGGGGTTTTTAGAAGAAGCGGCCTACGCCCTTAGGACCCTGAGAAATGGTTTCAGGGTCAGCAGTAGGATTCTTGAATAAAAACTGGTGGGAATCAGGAACCCTATAGTATCTCTCTGGCTTAACAGGAGCTGGAGGAAAAGAGTCAGGAGTTAAGTTAGCCTCCGAAAAAGCATCATCCACAATATCCAAAATAGGAGGAATAGCCAGGGGCCTATGTTGGGGAAGAAGAAGAAAATCCCTTAGTCTTTTCTTAGATTCCGAGTACTCCTGTCCTTCCCAGTGGAAATGTTCCCTCATCTCATGCAAAGTTTCCCCAAAAGAGAAATCCTCAGGGGGAGAAGCTGAAGGAATGGATTCCTCAGCATCAGAATCCTCATAAGGGGGAAAAGAATATTCCTGGTCAGAAAAAGAAACAGAAGCCTGATCAGAGGAGTCATAATAAACTTCCTGCCTTGGCCTTTTATCTGGAGGGGGATGAGAACCCCAGATCATAGTAAGCAAGTCCTCCGCCATTTTAAGTAACTGTTTGAGACTTGGGAGCCGGATCAGAAGAGGCCTGGGTTGCAGTCTTTGATTTAGGAGTCTTTGCCTTTGGCTTTGCCTTTATAAGAAGCTGAGGAGGCCTGAAAACCCCCTTGGAAGCCGGTACCTGCACATCGGCTCCGGACCCATCCGAAGGAGCATTGTCCGAAGGTCCAACTGAAATATTCAAAGGCCTAGTTGGCTCTTCATGGGAGTCCGTTTCGGCTATCTGTTCCGAAATGGCCGACGACAGGGGCTGCAAAAGCACCTCACTGACGACGGCCGAACCTGAAGCTGGCTCCGCTTGTGCGATATAGTCTGATTTGGACCTCGGAGGCCTGTCTGTCCTTGCGTCGTTTGTGAACTCCAGTAGCCGGAACCGTATCAGACGATATTTTGTAATTAAAACGCCTACCGAAGTAATGAAAAGCAAAATCGTACCTTCGTTTAATAGTACGTTGACTGAATCTAGCACAAAACCAACAACTAGCTATGTCGTGGTCAGGGCCTAAGCAAGGAATACAGTAAGAATGAAAATCCTTATGAGGTATTTGCTTCCCACATGAAATACAATTATTAACTTTTTCTGACATCGGACTGGAGCAAGAAAAAAGTTTCCCCAACGGGGTACTTAGCTTTGAGTGGGAGAAGAAAGCCTTCGGACTGAAGTTTGATTAGAAAAAAATGTCAGGAGTCAGCCGACCGGCACTTACAACTGCTATCACCGCACGGCAAGAAAGACTGGAGAACATGGCGTCGGCTGTCAGCTTTGTACTCCTGGCGCTCTGACATCAGGGAACATGGCTGAACAGCCGACGCCGGACCCAGACTTTGGGATTCTGGCCGACCGAGGACTGCCTGCCGGCAGGGGAGAACCCTACAGTCATGACTGCAACAGTGAAACATGAACATCCCTGTAATACCTGTCTGGCTTACTAGGAGCCGGAGGGCAGGGAATCAGGAGTCATGCTTGATTCAGAGAACACCATCATCAACGTCTAATACAGGATGTATTGCCACAGGCCTATGCTGAGGAAGAAGGAAATCCCCAAGTCTCTCTTTTGATTCAAAGTCCTGACTCTCCCAGTGAAAATGGTCCTTAACCTATGCAAAGTCTCTCCAAAAGAGTAATTCTCCGGAGGAGATGCAGATGGGATGGATTCCTCTGCATCAGAATCCTAACAGGGTGGAATAGAAGTAGTTTTTGACCTTTTTGTTGATGGCATCTGTTTAATATAAAAATGTTGAGGCCTGAAAACACCCTCAGAAGATGGTGCCTGCTCAGCAGCTCCGGACCCATCCATCAATACTTTGCGAATCTCTCAGCATACTGGACTCCAAATGGGTCTCGGTAGAGGCCTACGACTCAAAAGTAGCAGGTATCAGGGGCTGCGAAAGCACCTCACTGAGTACCGGTGGCTTAGGAGAAGCTTCTTCATCGGTTTTGGACCCCGGTCTGTCTCCGTCTTTTTCCTTGCATTTTTTGTGAACTCCGGTAGTCGGATTGCCAACAGATGACATTTCAGGGTAGCTGAATCTTGAACCAAAATATTTTGAAGCAAAAATAAACAGACGCTTAATAGTGCACTGGTTAAATTTAGCACAAAACCGACAGCAAGGCAAGTTGTGATCAGAGCCTAGGCAAGGAATACAGTACAAATGAAAATCCTTGAGGTATTTGCTTCCCACAAGTAATGCAATTATTAACATTTACTGACATCGGTAAGGAGCAAGAAAAAGTTTCCCCAACGGGGGACTTAGCTTTAGTTTGAAGACTTCGGTTCTGAAACTCGAAAACAAAAAGTTTCAGGAGTCGGCCGAACTGCTTCTGCTTCGGGCACCGCGTGGCAAGAAAGACTGATGGCGTCGGCTGCATATTTTATACCCCTGACGACCTGACGTCATGGAAGAGGAAACAGCAACCAACGCAGGACCCAAGACTTTGTTATTCATGCTGACTGAGGGCAACCTGCCAGCAGATTACCCTGATGTAATGAATGCAACAGCAAAATACGAAGAATATCTTGAAGCCCAGTCAGACAGTCCCAAAGAGTGCAACAAGTGAAGTCAACCAGAAGTGCCAACTGTCATATGCTGGCTAGTCTGCTCTTGATCTAGGGCACAGCTTTCTAGAGCCTAAGAAATATGTCCATAGTCCAAAATAAATACAGGGGGTTGGAGGGAGGGAAGGAATACTGCAACACGGAAGAGGAGGACATCTATGGTTATGGAAAGATTTTACACAACTCTTCTATGTCCTTCTATTCCTATGCTGCAGTATTTTTAGCTTGGGAGAGTACCACAGCTTAATTCAATTAGAAGAAAGGGTGTAGGTAGAAGTAGAAGATTTCAGAAACCCCTGCAGGATTGCGCTAGTAAACCCTGCCCTGGACACATAGTCCAATTTGTAGTGTTTGGTGAAGGTGTGAATTGTGGACCAGGTGGCTGCTTCCAGAATGGAGGCTGTGTCCAGCCCTTTGAGGAAGGTTTTGGAAGTAGCCATGCCTCTGGTAGACTGCACTCTTACCCCTTGGGGTAAGTGCTTGCCATGGTGTGATCAGCAGAAGGAAATGGATTTTCTAATCCAACATGAAATAGTTTGTTTGGAGACTGCCTTGCCCAGAGCCAGGATACAAATAGTTGCCTAGGTTTTCTAAAGGTCTTTAGTTTTGTCTAGGTAGAATCTAAGTTGTCTATGCACATCCAGAGAATGGAGAATCCTCTGCTGTTAGTTGGAGAGGAGAAGGTAGGCAGGTGAATGGATTGGTTTAAGGACAGTTTGTTAACCACTTTAGGAATGAAGGAAGGGTTAGTGCATAGGGTCACCCTATCCTTGTGGAAGATGGTGTAGGGGGCAGGCCATGAGAGCCTGCAACTCTGACTTTCTTCTAGCAGAAGTAATGGCCACCAGCAGTAGTCTTCCATGTACACACATTATCGCAGCAGTGCTAGCATGCTCAAATGGGGCCAGTGATTAGTTTTTCCAGAACGAAGTTTAGGTCCCAGGGGGGAGGGATAGGTTTTCTAGGAGGTCTGATGTGTAAGAACCCTCTCAGGAAAAGTTTTATATCTAGCCTGGAGAGCAAGGGGGGATCTAGAGGTAGACATGCTGAAAGGTGGACTTCCACTGAAGTGTAGGAAAGGCCATCCATAATGAGTTCACACACACACAGGCAAGGACTAGGGATGGGTCTGCCTGGCTGGGGTGCCTGTCCTTATGTAGACACCATTTGGAGAATCTCTCCCGTTTTGTTAAGTATGACTTCCCTAGTAGCAGGTTTCCTGGCCTCCCTCAGGCCTGTAAGCATGTCCTCTGAGTTGTAATGTCTGAAAGGGATTAGAAAGTTTATCACCCAGAGTGTTAGGCCTAACATCTGTTGGTGAGGGTGAATTAAAGTTCCCTTTTGTTGTGCGAGTAGGTCCACCTTGTGGGGTAACTTGTGGTGATTGCCCTTAGGTAATGAAAGAAGTAAGGAAACCAGTGTTGCCTTGGCCAGTAGGAAGTCAACAGCAAGATTTTTGGTTTGTGCTTCCTGATTTTCAGTTGGACCTTTTGGATTAGTGAGAAGAGTGGAAAAGCATATAGAAACAGTCCCTTCCATGGAATGCTGAAGGCATCCACCCTCCAAGCAAGTGGAGAGTGATCCTTGGTGCAGAATTTGTTAAATTGTCTGTTCTGGGGGGAGGCAAACGGATCTACTTGGTGTGCCCCACTGGTGGACAATGTCTAGAAAGGTCTCCCTTTTTAACATCCACTCGTGCTGTAGAGATGATGTTCTGATGAGGATATCCGCTTATTTGTTGTCCTGAGAGGGGATGTATGAAGCCTGCAGGGATAAGCTGTGCCTGGAGGTGAGGTCCCAAATTTGTAAGGTTATTTGGCATAGGTGGTAAACTCTGGTCCCTCATTGTTTGTCGAGATACCACATTACTGTGGTGTCTGCCAATATCTGAAAGGGGCCCGGTTAGAGGATAGGAAGGAATGCCTTCAGGGCCAGAACTGCAGTCATTTCTCTTACACTTATATGCTTCTTTGGAAGGGTAGGATTCAAAGCCTCCTGTGCCCTGAAACCTTTGAAAGTGCCCCCCCCCCCCAAGGGGTAGGAGTCAGGTCAGTTTTGTGTTGCCATTTAGAAGGTGTAGGTCTGGGAGAAGGCCTGGGATTCAAGTAATGGTGTCCCAGTCGGTCGTCCAACAGCTCCGATCTCATCAGTAAAAATGAAAGCAAGATAGGACTACAGAACATAAGTTAAGGGTGGCCAGACTGCTACAAAGGGTCTTCAGAACAAAAGATTGGCAAATGGAACAAGCTATATGGTCATGTTCCTTCCCTAGACAAAAAATGCAACAGTCGTGCGTATCTTTATGCCGTATTGTCCAGCAGTATCTGGTTCCCCCTCGACATCCGTAGGGACTGACATCTGTGCTGTCTCTGTAGACACGCAGGCCGTTACTACCGAAGCAGCTTCCTCAGTGGGAGACTAAGTAGACTGCTCTATCGGACATCCCTCAACCCCTAAATTGGAAGCTGGCAGGACATCTAATGGCAGAGAGGCAACGGAAGAAGGCCTGGAAACCTTGGCCTTTTTCCATGGTGGGTCAGAACGGCCGATTCGGGATCCATCCTGAGTTAAGCCCCCCTCGAGTCTTTGGTTCTCTAAAAAAGAAGTTGTGCTCAACATAACGTTCCAGGTTTATAGTCCTTCTCGCTCATTTTTACTGATGGGATCGGAGCCGATCCTCTGCTTCGACTCTGCCTATTTACAAGCTCGAAGTCTTCTAGTTGGCTAGGAAAAATAGCCAACATACAGAAAGAAGACAATAATAAAAGGTCTCCAGTGAATAATAACAATATTGTTCTGTCTCCAGATACTTCCACGATGGGGGTAGGAGGGTGGGTTCGTAAGAATGAAGGGAGAGATGGACTACAAACATGGAACGTTATGGTGAGTACATAACTTCTTTATGTTATGTAGTTCTGTAGTCCTATCTTGCCTTCATTATTACTTATGGGACAGTGTCCCTAGCACCTTATTCTTGGGTGGTTCAAGGAAAAATACTCCAGAGTACTGTGGAACCAAAGGATGCTCTACCCCGGAGGTTAAATCCAATTTGTAAGGAGTAATAAAAAAAATGTGAGGGGTAGCCCAAGTTGCTGCTGCACAGATATCAAGTGGGATCCTGGCATGGAAAGGCAGATGCAGAGGTAGACAGTTCTCAGAATGAGCCTTGATTTTGAAAGGTAAAGGCCTACCCTCAGAGGTATAAATGTAAGCTATACAGCTAGATATCCAATTTGATAGGGTTACTTTGGAAACTGGTAAACCTGACCTGGATTCGGAGAAAGAAACAAATAATTGATCTGACTTCCTAAGTCCTTAGCCCGGTGCAAATAAAAACGTATTTGTCTATGAACATCCGACTGGTGAAACCTGTATTCTGCTGCATTGGAATGATTTGGGAAGGACACCGAAGTTCTAAGGATTAGTACAAAGTGTTATGGGAAAAGACCTTGGGGACAAAGGATGGATTAGTACGAACAGATACTCTGTCTTTGTGAAAAATCAGACAAGTGGGGTTTTACAGATGGTGCTTGTAATTCTGACACCCTTCTCAAAGTCTTCCAAGACAAAAATTTCAAAGGTGATGAATGAGAAGGCTCAAATGGAGAAGTCAATTTAGATGGCACAAAATTCAAATCCCATGAAGCAACAGGTTCTTGAAAAGGGGGTCTTAAAATGGCACCTTTGAGGAAGGTTTTGCACAGCCTATGTGACATCAAATTAGAATTTGTATGCCTAGATGAAAATTAGAAATTGCTGCCAATTGAACCCCAATAGTGGCAGCCGCAGATCCCTGGTGGAAAAGCTCAGACAGGAATTCCAAAACCACTGGAATGGAGGCAGTATAAGGGTCAACATTCTTTCTCAGCCCAGATAGAGAATCTCCTCCATTTACTGGAATATAGTCTCCTAGTGGTGGGTTTATGAGAGGACATTAGGATACGAGTCACAGAGGTTGACAAGTCATGAAGCCCGACTAGGGATGGAACTGGAGCAGCCAAGCTGTCAAAGTGAGGGTGTGTAACGCGGGATGAAGCGAACCTGACATGGGTGTCAAGAGATCTGGCACTGGGTCTGGAATCCAAGGATAGTCTAGGGGAAGAGGCCAGAGGAAGGGGAACCAAACCTGACACGGTCAGTGAGGAGCAATGAGGATAGTACAGTTGTGTACCTACCATAAATGTAGATGTTAAGAGTATTCACTGTTGCAGTCATTGCACTTGGGTTATCCTGCTGGCAGGCGACCCGCAGTCGGTCCGAGTGCCAAAGTCTTGGTCCGGCGTTGGTTGCTGTCGCCTCTTCCCTGACGTCAGTGCGCCAGGGGTATAAAAGTTGCAACCAAAGCCATTTTCTTCAGTTTTTCCTGCCCCAGATGTCAGGTGCCCCCAGATAGGAAGGCTGAAAAGATAAAAATATGCCAAAAAACCATGCATATATTACTATAAACATTTCCTTCATCTACAAGCAAATACACCACATAGGTTGTATAGAGTTGAGAAGTACAGAAAAGTCCCAGCAAAGAAAAGGGGGATGGTGGGTGGGTAACCCGGACTGCAACAGTGAATACACTAACATCAACATTTATGGTAGGTACACAACTGTACTATGTTCATCATGTTTCACTGTTGCAGTCATTACACTTGGGTAGAATCCCAAAGCTGAGGTTGGGTGGCTGGATCTAAATTGGATTTGGCGAGGCTAACAAGCCCTGCAGAACTGCAGTGGCAAAGCCTGCTCTGGATTTGGAGTAGAGAGGTAAGTGGTAGTGCTTGGTGAAAGTGTGCACTGAGCTCCAGGTTGCAGCTTCTAATATGTCTTTGGTACGTACTCCTCTGAGGAAAGCTGCTGAAGTGGCTGCTGCTCTGGTAGAATGAGGCCTAATGCCCTTAGGCACAGATTTGCCATGTTGTGCATAACAGAAGCGGATGCAGTGTCCTATCCATTTGGAGATTGTCTGCTTTGTACTAGGCTTTCCTTGTGATCCTGCAGCATATGCTACAAACAGCTGCTCAGTTTTTCTGAAAGCTTTTGTTTTGTACAAGTAGAATCGTAGCTGCCTGTGTATATCCAAAGTGTGCAGAAGTCTTTCCCCTCTATTCTGTGGATTTGGGTAGAAAGTAGGTAAATGAATGCTTTGGTTTAAGGCCACATTGGAGACCACTTTTGGCGTGAATGTTGCGTTTGTCTTAAGAGAAACCCTGTCCTGATGAAAAATGAGGAAAGGTTCCACAGCCATCAATGCCTGCAACTCTGACTCTTCTTGCTGAAGTTATTGCTAGGAGCAGAGCAGTTTTCCATGACAAGAATTTTAGATCAGCCGTGCTGGCTGGATCAAATAGAGGTAGTGTTAGTTTTTCTAAAACAAAATTGAGGTCCCAAGTAGGTACTGGTGCTCTCCTAGGGGATCATATATTTTTGTCCCTCTGAGGTATTGTCGTAGTAGAGGATGTGAAAAAATAGGAGGATCCGTATTGTAATGCGCTGAAATGGCAGAGGCATGGATTTTAATGGATGAAAAAAGATAGGTCTTTGTCCAACATCTCAGTTAGGTATTGCAAAATCTGAGGAATATTAGGGACAAGTGGTTCGGGCCCTTGTGCCTGGTTCCAAGCACAGAATCTCTTCCATTTTTCTGCATAAGATTTCCTAGTGCTGGGCCTCCTGGCTTCCAAAATAACATCCATAACAGCTTTAGAGAGAGGTGCAGTCCTGAGTGGCTACATTATCTGCCATGCTGCCAGGTTTAAGGTTCTGAGTTGACTGCGCAGAATCTGATTGTTTTGTTGTTAGAAGATGAGAGATTTGAGGTAGAGGCCAAGGTGGACCTTGGGACAAACTCATCAGGATTGGGAACCAGTGTTGGTGTGGCCAGTGTGGTACAATCAGGATCATTTTTGGGCTCTCGTCTGACTTTTAGAAGCACCTTGGTGAGAAGAGGCATTGGAGGGAAGGCACAGACTGTCAGGTCTTTCCAGCTGAATGATAGAGCATCCACTTTCCATGCTTGAGAGCGATAAGTCCTTGTGCAAAATTTCTGTATTTGGCAATTGTGAGGGGAGACAAAAAGATCTATGTCTGGGCGTCCCCTTTATCATGTTGAACACTTGTGGATTTGGCTTCCATTCGTGAGGATCCATTAGATTTCTGCTTAGTCTGCCAGTGTATTTTTTGTTCGTGGCAGGAATTGTGCTTGCAGATGTACCTGGTAGGTCAGTGCTGTGTTCCACAAAGTCATGGCTTGTCTGCATAGGGGGTAGGAATGTGTGCCCCCTTGCTTATTTATGTACCACATAACTGTGGTATTGTCTGTCTTTATTAACAGTTGTCCTGGATGTATTAGGTCCTTGAAGGCTGTCAGGGCATTCTGTACAGCTAGCATCTCTTTTTGATTGATGTGAAGATGCATTTGTTCCTTGGGCCACGTGTCCTGAATACATTTTCCTGCTATATCTGCCCCCCAGGCATAATCTGATGCATCCGTTGTTACTGTCTGCCCGGCTGTAGATAGGGTGAAAGGCTGTCCCTTGTTGTGGTGACAGGTCTGGGACCACCATCGAAACTCCTGTTGTAGGCAGGGAATCAAGGTTATGACCGTCTCTAGGCTGTGACAATGCTGAGTCCAAATGCTTTTTAGATACCACTGCAGTTTCCTTATATGCAGTTTTGCATATGGAATTAGAATGCAGGATGCCATGAAACCCAGGGCCTGCAGAATTTTTCTTGCAGGGAGCTGGGTCTTTGTTGCCATCATTTGAAAGTAATGAGTCAGTTGCTTTTGTTTGTCTGGCATGAGATAAGCCATCCGGGCAGTTGTATTTAAGCTTGCACCCAGGAATATTATCTCTTGAAGAGGGCACTAGTTTTGATTTCTTTTCGTTTACTGTGTACCCTAGGCAAATTGGCAATCTTTTTACAAATGCCAGGTGCTTTAGAAGAATGTCTTTGCTCTCTGCTTGAATAAGGCAGTCGTCCAAGTAGGGATATATTTGAATTCCCTTTTGTCTGCAAAATGCAATTACTGCTGCCATGCCAGGCATTTTGTGAAGACCCTGAGCGCAGTAGATAAGCCAAAGGGCAGTGCAGAGGATTGGTAATGCATTGAGCCGGCTATAAATCTGAGGTATCTTCTGCACGACTGTCTGATTGGGACGTGCAGGTATGCCTCCTTGAGGTCCAAACTTGCTAGCCAAGCCTCCTTGCCCAGCATGGGCAGAAGTTGTTGTAGTGTTAACATTTTGAATTTTGGAACATCCAGGAAAGAATTTAGGATTGACAGGTCCAGTATTGGTCCCCAGGCTTTGTCTTAAAATCCTTGCCCCTGTTCTTCTTGTGGAACATTTTGAATAGCTCCCATATCCATAAGAGCCGCAATCTGTTTTTGTGCCTCTGCACATTGGTTTTGTGGCAGGTTTGGCATACCTTTTGGTTTTGGAAGCATGTGGAAGTGGAATCTGTACCCCTGAGAAACAATATTCAGCACCCATTGGTCTTGGGTGATCATGTACCAATTTTTTTTAAGAAAAGTGCTAGCTTTCCCCCTAGGGGTGCTGTCAACTGGTAAGAGCTTGGCATTTGCAGAGGGAAGTCATTGTGATGGTTTCCTATAAGGTTGAGATTTGTCTCCTCCTCCTTTGGGGGCTGAAGTACCCCATTGTTTAGGTCTGTAGCAGCCTTGGGGCTGAGATCTGCCTCTTGGGCATCTGTACCTGCCTCTTTGTGGCCTGTCTGTGGAAAGGACCAATTTTTTGAAGGCCAGTTTCTGCTAAATCTAAGTGGTTGAACCTGTAAAAAATCTTTCACCGTTTGCATTGACTTTGCTTTATCCCCCATTTTCTTTAACACCTCTTCTGCCTTAACACCAAACAAAGTATCATGCTGTAATGGAGCATCCAATAATTTTACTTTAACATGGTTAGGTAAACTTTGTTCTTTCAACCAAGCATGTCTTCGAACAACAGAGACTGTAACTGTGGCTCTACAAGAAGCCTCTAATGAATCAAAAAATGAATCAAAACCACATTGCAGAGTATGCTTTTCCAGTTGTTCAACTGCATGCAATAAATCCTGCATTTCTTTACTGTCAGGACTTTCTATGTTTGTAACCATTTTCTGCTTTAACAATGACATGAGGTACTGTTGATATTTAAGCATGTGAAACTGAATTTAAAGCTCTTACAGCTAAAGTAGCAGAAGTGTAAACTTGTTTCCCCCATCTGTCCAGAGCTCTGGAATCCCTATCTGAGGGGACAGGATTTTTGGCAGTGGAAGCCTTAACCCCTTTAGGACCCTGAGAAATTGTTTCTGGGTCTGCAGCGGGGTTTTTGTAAAGAAATTTATGAGAGTCAGGGACCCTGTAGTACCTGTCTGCTTTACTGGTGTAGGGGGTAGAGTGTCAGGAGACAGACTGGATTCAGAAAAAAACATCTACAATATTAAGCACAGGGGGGATAGCCAGGGGCCTGTGCTGAGGCAATAAATGAGCCTTTTCTTGGATTCTGAGTAATCCTGGCTCTCCCAATGGAAATGCTCCCTCATGGTGTGCAGGGTTTCCCCAAAAGAATAATCCTCAGGCAGTGAGGCTATAGGAATGGACTCTTCAGCATCAGAGTCCTCATAGGGAGGGAGAGAATATCAGAAGAATCAGAGGAAATGGAAATCTGATCAGAGGAATCATAATCTGTGTCTTGCTTAGGCCTTTTGTCAGGAGGGGGATGGGAGCCCGTGATTAAAGTAATAAGGTCTTCGGCCATTTTAAGCATCCGTTTCATTGGCATGGATGACTGCTCTGGAGAATGCTGCACTTGCTTCCTCGACTTTAATGGTGTTTTTGACTTTGCCTTTGCTGCTGCAGAAGCCTTAATTGTAAGCTGTGAAGGTCTGAAAACACCATCAGAAGCCGGTGCCTGCTCAGCGGCTCCGGACCCATCTGAGGGTATAGTTTCCGTAGGCCCAATACCTTGAGTTTCCACAGGCCTCGGTGTCTCCACGTGGCTGTCTGTTACGGCCTGTGACTCTGAGGTAGCGGGTGTCAGGGGCTGCGAAAGCGCCTCACTGAGAACCGGCGACTGGCCGAGAAGAGGCTTTGTCGTCGGTTTTGGACCTCGGATGCCTTTTTCTTTGTCTTTGCGTTTGTTACGCATTCCGGTCGATTGTTCCGATGGCATTATATAATTAAATCTTCGTCCAAAATAATGTAAAGCAAAATCAAACAGACGTTTAATAGTGCGTTTATTGAATCTAGCACAAAACCGACAATTAGTAACGATGTGGTAAGGGCCTAGGCAAGGAATACATAAGACTGAAAGTCCTTATGAGGTATTTGCTTCCCACAAGAAATACAATTATTAACTTTTACTGACATCTGTCTGGAGCAAGAAAAAGTTTCCCCAACAGGGTACTTAGCTTTATTGAAGACTTCGGTTCTGAAATTCAATTTTGAAAATCTCAGGAGTTGGCCGACCAGCACTTGTGAACTGCTTTTACTTTGGGCACCGCGCGGCAAGCAAGACTGGAGAAAATGGCATCTGTTGCAACTTTTATACCCCTGGTGCACTGACGTCAGGGAAGAAGAAACAGCAACCGACGCCGGACCAAGACTTTGGAACTCGGGCTGACTGCGGGTCGCCAGCCAGCAGGATAACCCAAGTGTAATGACTGCAACAGTGAAACACGATGAACATCAATTTGCTTCCCAGCTGTTTCGCTTTCTGAATAACCTTTGGTATGAGAGGAAAGGGAGCAAAAGCATAAGAGACCCAGGGGCCAATTGTGAACAAGTGCGTCTCTTGGGGACTCCCCAGGAGGAATGCGGGAGAAAAAGCTGCTGCATTTTGCATTGATCGAACTGGCAAAGAGATCGCAGCAAGGCTGTCCCCATCTGTGGAAAATCTGCTCCGCTATTTCCTGTTTCAGAGACCACTCGTGAGCCATCAAGATTGCCCAGCTGAGCCTGTCCCGAATGGCCTCTCGACAAAGTGGGTATGATCTGGTTCCACCTTGTTTGTTGATATACCACACTACCGACATGTCTGATTGTATCGCAATCATCCCAAGAGGCAGAAGGTCAAGTGCTTGCAACGCCAGGAGCACCGCCCACATCTCTAGAAAGTACAGTTTTGTACCCAACATAAATGTAGATGTTTGAGTGCTCATACAGCTGCAGTCATAACAGATGGGTTATCCTGCCGTCAAGGCGGGTCCTCGGTCGGCCGAATTCCAAAGTCTAGGTCCGGCGTCGGTTGTCGTCACTTCTTCCCTGACGTCAGTGCGGCAGGGGTATAAAAGAGGCAGCCGATGCCATTTTCTTCAGTTTTTCTTGCCTCAGATGTCAGGTGCCCCCAGAAGGAAGGCAAACAATGTTATGCAAAGATGCAATGTTGACAAATCAAAAACAGTAGTTGCAAGCAAATACACCATAAAAGAATACCCCAAAAAGGTTATATGAAAAGAGTTTGTCATAAGGCCTGTCCTAAGAGGGAATGGAGGGAGGGAAACCTGGACTGCAGCTGTATGAGCACTCTAACATCTACATTTATGGTAGGTACAAAACTGTACTATGTTCATTGTGCATACAGCTTCAGTCATAACAGATGGGTAGAATCCCAAAGCTAAGTAAGGGTGGTAGGCACTAAGTGGAACTAGGAGGGGCTAGGATGCCCTGCAGGATTGCTGTGGCAAAGCCCGCTCTAGATTTTGAGTATAGTGGGAGGTGATAGTGCTTGGAGATAATGTGCACCCAGGTGGCTGCTTCCAAAATGACCTTGGTAGGAACCCCCCTGAGGAAGGCTGCAGAGGTAGCTGTGGCTCTGGTGGAGTGGGATCTGATGCATGCAGGCACAGTTTTTCCATGAAATGAGTAACAAAAGCGTATGCAGTGGGCTATCCATTTTGAAATTGTCCGTTTGGAAATAGCCTTTTCCTGAGCACCTACAGCATAGGACACAGAGTTGCTCAGATTTCTTGAATGGCTTTGTTCTGTCCAAGTAGTAACGAAGTTGTCTGTGAATGTCCAAGGAATGTAGTAGTCTTTCCCCTTTGTTTTATGGATTAGGATAAAAGGTAGGTAAGTGGATATCTGATTCAAAGCTACACTGGATACTACCTTTGGCATAAAGGTAGGATTGGTTCATAAGGAAACTCGGTCCTGATGGAA
Source organism: Protopterus annectens (assembly GCF_019279795.1). Lineage (NCBI taxonomy): Eukaryota > Metazoa > Chordata > Ceratodontiformes > Protopteridae > Protopterus > Protopterus annectens. The sequence goes on from NC_056738.1 coordinate 496,874,378, forward strand.
AATGATGAATGGTTGCACAGCCATGAGGGCCTGTAGCTCCGAAACCTGTGTGCTGAGGTGATAGCCAGAAGACAGGCTGTTTTCCATGATAAGTACTGTAACTCTGTTGAAGAAGCTGGCTCGAAGGGAGGAAGGGTCAGCTTTTCCAATACGTAGTTGAGGTCCCAAGCAGGGACTGGTGGTTTCCTTGGGGGTTTTAAATTCTTTGCCCCTTTGAGGAACTGCCTTAAAAGAGGGTGAGAGAATAATGGAGGATCTGTGTTGTATTGTGCAGAAATGGCTGAAGCGTGGATCTTGGAGGAGAAGGAAAGTCCATTGTTTAACATCTCAGCTAGGTACTGAGAAATTTGAGGTATATTTATTACCCAAGGATTCTGTCCCTTTTCTTGATTCCAGGCACAAAATCGTTTCCATTTGGCAGAGTAAGCCTTTCTAGTAGAAGGTCTTCTGGCCTCCAAGATGACATCCTGCACCTCCTTGGAGAGGAGAAACTGTTGGGAAATCAAGGAATTCTCCATGCAGCTAGATTTAGAGTTTTGAGATGGCTGTGAAGGGTTTTGTAGTTGTGCTGGGACAACAGATGAGGGACTAGAGGTAGGATCCATGGTGGGGAATGTGTCAGGCTTCTCAGGAGCGGATACCAGTGTTGTCTTGGCCAGTCTGGGGCGATGAGAATCATTTTCGGCCTCTCTGCTCTGGCTTTTAATAGAACTTTGGGCAGCAGAGGAAGAGGCGGGAAGGCATAGACTGTCAATGTTGCCCAACTGAAGGAAAGTGCATCCACTTTCCAGGCCTGTGGATGATAGGTCCTTGAACAAAATTTTTTCAACTGGCAATTTCTGTGGGTAGCAAAGATATCTATGTCTGGCTGTCCCCATGCCGGAGTTATCTTTGTGAAAAGTTGAGGCTGCAACTTCCATTCGTGTGGATCTGTCATATTTCTGCTTAAGTTGTCTGCCAGTGTGTTTTCCTTCCCTGGCAGAAATTGTGCCTGCAGTTGAATTTGCAATTCCAGTGCTGTGTTCCATAGGGTCATGGCTTGCCTGCACAGGAGGTATGAATGAGTTCCCCCCTGTTTGTTTATGTACCACATCACTGTGGTGTTGTCTGTCCTTATCAATAGCTGGCCTGGATGCAGTAGGTCTTTAAAGGTCATAATAGCCTTTTGCACGGCTATCATTTCCTTTTGGTTGAAGTGAAGGTGCTTCTCTTTTCGGGTCCATTTTCCCTGAATGCACTGATCTGTCATGTATGCTCCCCAGGCGCAGTCTGAGACGTCTGTTGTGATGATTTGAGTTGCTTGAGGTTCACAGAAAGGAAGACCTGTGTTTCTTTGGCAAGCTTGAGTCCACCACAAAAATTCCTTTTGAAGGCATGGGATGAGTGGGATAATTGTTTCCAAGCTGTGGCTGTGCTGAGAGCACAAGTTTTTCAGGTACCATTGAAGTTTCCTCATATGCAGCTTTGCACATGGGATTAGTAGGATGTAAGATGCCATGAATCCCAGAGCCTGCAGGATTTTTCTTGCAGTTAGCCTGGTGTAAGTTGCCATTTTTCTGAAGTATTGAGACAGTTGCCCTTGCTTGTCTGGCATGAGGTAGGCCATCTGGGTGATGTATCCAAGCTGGCACCCAGGAAAATTATTTGTTGAGAGGGTATTAGTTTTGATTTCCTTTTGTTGACTGTGTATCCCATGAAGTTCAACAGTTTTATTACAAATGGCAGGTGCTGCAGTAGTATGTCCTTGCTGTCCACTTGGATCAGGCAGTCGTCCAGATATGGGTAGATTTGTATCCCTTGTAGTCTGCAGAAGGCGATTACTGATGCCAGGCATTTCGTAAACACTCTGGGAGCAGTAGTAAGCCAAAGGGCAATGCAGAGAATTGGTAATGGGTTGAACCTGCAAGAAATCCTATCTTCTGCAATCTTGTCTGATAGGGACATGCAGGTATGCCTCCTTGAGGTCCAATGTTACCAGCCAAGACTCCTTGCCCAGCATGGGAAGAAGCTGCTGTAATGTGAGCATCTTGAATTTTGGCACCTGTAGATATGTGTTTAGGATGGATAGGTTTAAGATAGGTCTCCAATCTTTGTCTTTCCTCGGTACCAGGAATAGTCTGGAATAAAACCCTTGACCTTGCCCTTTTGCAGGTACCTCTTGAATTGCTTTCATGTCCATGAGAGCTGAAACTTGTTTTTGTGCCTCTACCCTTTGATTTTGTGGCAGGTTTGGCATGCCTCTCATTTTTAGAAGGGTGTGAAAATGGAACCTGTAGCCTCTGTCTATAATGTCCAGAATCCATTTGTCTTTTGTAACAATATGCCAATTTTTTGAGAATAATGTCAGTTTTCCGCCCAAAGGTGCTGCCATTAAAGCTTTGCTTGGCAGGTGTAGGGGGAAGTTTTCTAAAAGACTGATCTATCTTCTCCACCTCTTGGGGTTGGTGCTTGCCACTGTCTGGCTCTGAAAGATCCTTGAGGTTGCCCTCTGCCCCTTGGGCGCCTGTATCTGCCCCTTTGAGGTCTGTCCGTGGATGGAAAGGACCAATTTTTTGAAGGCCAGTTTCTGCTGAAACGTGGAGGCTGTACCTGCAGGAAATTTCACTGTTTGCATTGATTTCGCTTTTTCCTCCATTTTCTTTAGCACCTCCTCAGCTTTAACACCAAACAATACATCCTTTTGAAGGGGTGCATCTAATAATTTAGCTTTGACATGATCTGGTAAGGTTTGCTCTTTGAGCCAAGCATGCCTACGTATAACAGACCCCGTAACAGCAGCTCTACATGAGGCCGCTAAAGCATCAAAACCACACTGCAAGGTATGTTTACCCAACTTGCTCTGCACCATGCAACAAATCCTGCAACTCTTAAATCTGGTTGTTCTGGCTGTGACATCTTGCTTTTCAGCTGAGATATCAAAAACTGTTGATACTTTAACATATGGAACTGACAGTTTAATGCCCTCATGGTTAAAGTGGCCGAGGTGTACACCTTTTTCCCCAACCTTTCTAAAGCTCTGGAATCTCTCTCTGAAGGTAATGGATTTTTAGCAGTAGAGGCCTTAATTCCCTTGGGACCCTGTGAAATTGTTTCTGGGTCAGCAGTATGGCTTTTATATAGGAACTGGTGAGAATCAGGAACCCGGTAATACCTGTCTGGTTTAACAGGAGCTGGAGGCAAAGAATCAGGATTAAGGCTGGCTTCTGTGTACACATCATCCAATATATCTAAAACAGGACGGATAGCCAGAGGCCTATGCTGGGGGAGCAGAAGAAATTCCCTGAGCCTTTTCTTGGAATCTGAGTAATCCTGACCTTCCCAGTGAAAGTGTTCCCTCAATGTATGCAGGGTTTCCCCAAAACAGAAGTCCTCGGGGGGGGGGGGGGACAGAGGGAATAGACTCCTCTGCATCAGAGTCTTCGAATGGAGAACAGGTGTAATCCTGGTCCTCAGATAGTTCTGAGGTAATAGAAGCTTGATCTGAGGAAGGGTAGTCTTCCTCTAATCTGGGCCTTTTGTCAGAGGGGGGTTGAGAACCCCTGATAAGAGTAATCAAATCCTCAGCCATTTTAAGCATCTGTTTTTTAGGCATGGTGCCTTGAGAGGGGGTCTGAGGAACCTGTTTTTTGGTTTTCATGGCTGCTTTAGATTTAGTGAAGGCTTTAATAGAGAAGGGGGAAGGCCTGAAGACCCCTTGAGAAATGGCAGGCCTGTCTAAATTCTGTGTTTCCCTGCCAGGAATGGCGTTAGGATCTGTAGTAGGAATGGGGGCAGAGAAGCCTGCGACCTCGGGTACTGAAGACACCGGTAATGCATTGTCATCGGTACTAGGGGCTGCGTAGGCGCCTCGCTGAATACTGGAGAACTGGTAGTCGGCCTTAGCGTGGTTTCAGTAGGTGGTCGGACCTCGTATGTCGGTCCTTATCTTTGCGTTTTTTGCTCAAAACTGGAGTCTGAGTATCTGACGACATAATATAATTAAATTCTTTGCCAAAAAAGTGAAGGGCGAACTCCGCCCGACGCTTAATAGTGCGCTTACTGAATCTAGCGCAAAAACGGCAGGCCGAGACATCGTGGTCTGAGCCTAAGCAAGGTATACAGAAAGAGTGGAAATCCTTATGCGGTATTTGCTTCCCACAAGAAATGCAATTAACTTTGTCTGACATCGGTCTGAGGCAAGAAAAGTTTCCCCAATGGGGTACTTAGCTTTCAAGAAGACTTTGGCTGAAATACTTTCGTAAATCTCAGGAGCTGGTCGACCGGCAATTGCGAACTGCTTCTGCTTCAGGCACCGCGCGGTAAGAAAGACTGAAGAAAATGGTGTCGGCTGCCTCTTTTATACCCCTGCCGCACTGACATCAGGGAAGAAGCGACGGCAACCGACGCCAGACCTAGACTTTGGAATTCGGCCGACCGAGGACCCGCCTGACGGCAGGATAACCCATCTGTTATGACTGCAGCTGTATGCACGATGAACATCACTGAAATGCAGGTGAGCTTCATGATCTTGCCATGTGCCTTGGACAGTCTTGTCTAGATGATGCCCCCCCCCCATGTGAGGCATCCATGGTCGCAGTGGCAACGGGTTGGCGAGGGACAAATGAAGTGCCCGTGGTTAACTGGTTGGGTTGAGTCCACCAAATTAGGTCCTTTTTGCAGGAGTCTGTCAGCAGTATGTGATGAGATAATGGTACATGTTGAAAGGACCACTGGGACGACAGCAGCCACTGAAGAACCCTCATGTGTAGTCTGGCTAGCGGCACTAGTAGTATGGTGGAAGCCATTGCCCCTAGAAGCTTCAGAATAGTCTTGGCCTTGACTTTTTGTAAGGAGAGAAGTTGAATTTGAAGAACCAGATTATGGGCCCTTTCTACTGGCAGACGAGCCAACATGTCTACGGTGCATCTCTGCGCCTATAAAATTCACAAATTGCAAGGGTAATAAGGCAGATTTTTCTCAGGTTGATAGAAATTCCCAACTGGGCACAAAGTTGAATGGTAGCGTCTGGTCTGAAGTAGATGCCTAGTGGGGGTGGCCAGGAGCCAGTCATCCAGATATGGAAACACCTGGAATCCTCGACATCTCAGGTGAGCTGTCACTACTGCCATACACTTGGTGAACACCCTGGGGGCTGTGGTGAGACCAAAAAGCAGAGCAAGAAACTGGTAATGACTGGCTCCCAGCCAGAAGCGTAGATGACGCCTTGATGCCCTGTCCATTTTTATGTGGTAAGCATCTTGGAGGTCTATTGAGCACATCCAAGTGTATTTTCCCTAGTAACAGGAGGAAAGACTGCAGTGTCACCATCACTATCCGGAACTTGTCCTTTACTGATTCGTTCAATCTGCTGAGGTCTAAGATGGGCCTCCAGTCCCCTGTACGCTTTGGCACTAAAAAGAATCTGAAGCAAGTTCCGGATCCTATTTGGTCTGCTGGGACGGTTTGGATGACTCTACCAGCAACTTTACCTCCACAGCTGCCTGATTTCTGTGATTGGGTGGAACACCCGGGATCCTCTTGGGAACATAGGGTGGCATAGAAAAGGGTACGACATAACCTCTGGTAATAATTCTTTGTACTCATTTGTCTTGAGTGATACTTAGCCAGGCTTCTGGATGCAAAGAAATGCGACCCTCGACTGGCTCCAGAGAAGCAAAGTCGGGCCCCACATCAGGAGCGGTGGTAAGGCCGGCCCCGAAACTAATCATGGCCTCTCTGGTTTTGCGGTCTGCCCCTGCCTCTAGGGCTCTCTGGTTTTGCGGTCTGCCCCTGCCTCTAGGGCAACATCTACCATTTCCTTCTCTGAAGGAGTCACCCTGTGCCATCTTGGAAAAACCTCTGGGACTTCTTGAACCACATTTTACCACCTCTCTGACCATTAGGGTATGGTCTAGAGGGGACAGTAAAATGTATTCCCACAGCAGTGTGTGTTTTTCCTTCTTGCTCGCACCGGGTGAGTGCGCCCATTACCTTGGGTCCAAACAATGAAGAACAGTCAAAGGGGGTGCTGGTAAAGGAAGACTTGAACGGTTCCGCAAAATTACGCAAATGCATCCAGGAATGACATCTTAGAGAAATTCCTGAACCCGCTGCTCTACTCACACCATTGGATGCATACGAGATGAGCCTCATGGGCGAGCTGACACTAGAGTTCAAGGTGGACAACTGGGCTGACACCTTGTCAGGGACTCCCTCAGTACATGCACATTGTAGAGAATCTCCCAACTCTTTAAGGAGATCTCTCTGAAGCCTCATGAAGTGTGTAAGGTAGTTCAGCAATCTAAGAGTAAATGCCGCTGACGAAAAGATACGCTTCCCATAGCTGTCCATCGTTCGAGACTCTTTATTCGGCGGATGAACAGAAGTTTCCACTAGCTGCTTCTTAGTGGCCACCACCACCACCATGGCGGGAACACCTTTAGACAAATTCCTTTTCCCTGGGCGCAGAAAGAAACTTATTTCGTCTCCTGAGGACTGGCTCCACAGCATCAGGAGTATCCCACACCTTCTGACTAACCAGCTCCATCAGTTCAAAGGGTGGAGACACCCAAGAGACTGAAGGTTGAGACCCGAAAGCCTTCAGGTAACACTGACTCATCAGAAGGGGCAACAGTGGGCAGCCGCACCTCTGCTTATGGATTTCCAGGATGTCTACGGAGGAGACATCAGAGGAAGACTTGGGGGACCCTTCTGACTCCTCGAGGTCCGTGTCTGAGGTAAGAGACTCATCTTGGGAGTCTACATGCTTCCTCTTGCATGTTCTCTTCTGTGGGGCTCCTCGGAAGGATATTCCGAGGAGGTCTCTGAAGAGTGGGGGCCACCAGCCTGTGGCTCCTGAGGCTGCGGGTCTCTGCTGTCCAGAGAAAGTAGGAGCAGAGACAGAAATAGGTGCCCTAGGGAGGAGAGAGTGTCGGTATCCCCGGTAGGAGCTGATGATTGGGACAGCACACTCCTCATCTCAAATGCTGACCTCTCCGGCTCCAAAGACCAAGGATGCCATCAACTCAGAGGAAGACGTAGGGTCCGAGCTCACCCTCGCCGACGCGCCAAGAGGAAGGCTCGGAACCGAAGAGGTTCAGTTCCAGGCGTCCCTGTCAGAGCTTACCAGGGAGCTTCAGCTCCTAGACACCACGGATGGCACAGTGTGTGTCAGAGCGGAACTCTGCTTCGAAACAACCTCAGGGGGAGCGGGAACTGAGGGTTTCATCAGTGGTACCAAACACTCTGGCTCTGAAAGAACTGCATGGCTTGGAGGAAGAATCACCAAAGAGGGGACGGCCTCAAGTGGCCTCGAAACTGACTGGGTAGGAGCAAACAACAATTTAGGTAAGGCAGACAACTTCAGAAGTCTCAGCACTACCCTCGCCACATCATCTTCTGACAAACTCTTAAGACCTGGAGGAAAGGGTAGGAGAACGGATCTCTGCAGTATGGGTGACTAATGTAGGGGAGACCGGTAAAGGGTCCATAGACTGGCTCCTTTGAATACTCTCAGTGGTCGGCTCCGAGCTACTTGATGCCTGCCTTGTAACCACAGTAGTAAACCTCTCGACCGGCTCTGAACTGAATGGGGCCAATGAAACAGTAATTTTGTCAGGCTTAGTAATTTTAAGAAGCAACTCTAAGACACCAGCCTGCACCGAGGAGGGCCTCAGCGGATTTAGACTTTTCCTTTTTAGATCCCCGAGATCTAGCAGAGGAGGAAGAGATAGCCAGATCTTCCTCAAACGAAAGCTTTAGGAGACCTTTTAGAATGAGCTTATTTTTTTCATTCTTGCAACACCCTAGCACTAAGAGTGGCAAAATAAGCAAGTTTCCTGTAAGTGGATGGTCCCATGACAGTAAACGCAGTTTCTGTGGCCATCCGTTATGGACATCTTCTGCAAGCATTTTATGCATTTTTTAAAGCAAGATGGCTTATGGTCCTTGCCTTCCTTAGACATCTCACAGAAGAGGAACACACACAAATGGAAGAAAGTGGGAGGACTAGGTCCTCTAACTTAAATGGGCCTAGCCCTACAGGAACCGGTAAAAAGACACCACAAGGACTATATCCTCTAACTTAAACTGGTCTAGCCCGGGTAGGAAAGAAAGGGAGAGTAGGTCCTCTAAAACAGACCTAGGGGGTACAGAAACAAGTTGAGAGACTCGTGCACACAGCAGAACAGGAATACAGTCTAATTAGCAGAAAAACACAAACAAGGTCAACAGAACCTTGTTCTGTCTGCAACACTAATAGCAATAGCAGAAAGCCCCACAAAAAGTTATTACTTATTAAAGCCAGCACACACAACCTAAACTAAGCGCAAAAGGTGCCTACAACTACTAATATCAAAGGTATGAAAACAGTAATATAGAAGTCCATATCTATATATAAACCAAGTGAAAACTGGCACACAGGATACCAAAGTACTATAAGGCCAACAACCAACTGTACTTAAAAGAAATGCACACAAAAGGCGCTCTAACAAACGCTAACTATTCTAACTGCAACACTACACTAACTATAGCTATACAATGCTATATAACACCATCAAAAAGTGAAACAGAAGACTATCCAAAAGTTTTGAACAAAATGTGTAAAACTTAGCCAGGGCCAAGAAGAAGCACATCCGAACGAGATCTGGGGATTGTACTGGTGCACCATGGGTTACCTACCTAGCCACGAGCCAACTAGAAGACTTTGAGCTTGTAAATAGGCCAAGTTGGGGCAGAGGATTGGCTCCGATCCCATCGGTAAGAATGAAGGCGAGATAGGACTACAAAACATTACAAGTTAAGGGGGGCCAGACTGCTATGAAGGGTCTTCAGAATAAAAGATTGGCAAATGGAACAAGCTGTATGTTAGTGTTCCTTCCCTAGACAAAAGACGCAACATTCGTGCGTATTTTTATGCCGTATCTGACACCCGCAATGGTATTTGCCATTCTTAGCTGACACTGGCTAAAGATAACTACAGCTAAAGTACAGTTTTGTACCTACCATAAATGTAGACGTTCGAATGTTCACACTGCTGCAGTCATTACACTTGGGTATCCAGCCGTCAGGCGGTCCCGCAGTCGGCCAGAGTTCCAAAGTCTTGGTCCGGCGTCAGCTGCTGTCGCTTCTTCCCTGACGTCAGTGCACCAGGGATATACAAGATGCATCAGACGCCATTTTTTTTCAGTTTTTTCTTGCCCCAGATGTCAGGTGTCCCCAAGTAGGTAGGCAATACATATTGCTAATAAAAAAATATACACAATAAATAAAAACAATACCTTCAGTTACAAGCAAATACACCACAAAGGTTGTATAGGACAGAAAGGTATAGATAAGTCCAGCTAGTTCAGAGGGGATGGAGGGAGGGTAACCTGGACTGCAGCAGTGTGAACACTCTAACATCTACATTTATGGTAGGTACAAAACTGTACTATGTTCATCGTGTTACACTGCTGCATTCATTACACTTGGGTAGAATCCCAAAGCTAAGGTTGGGTGGCTGGTCTATAAAGAGTTAGGATTGGCTATGAGGCCCTGCAGAACTGCAGTGGCAAATCCTGCTCTGGATTTAGAGTAAAGAGGCAAGTGGTAATGCTTGGTAAAGGTGTGCACTGAATTCCAAGTTGCAGCCTCCAAAATTTCCTTGGTAGGTACTCCTCTGAGAAAGGCTGTTGAAGTGGCATTTGCCCTGGTGGAATGTGGCCTAATGTTATTAGGGACTGATTTTTCATGCTGTGTTTAGCAGTAACGAATACGTGTCCTATCCATTTGGATATAGTCTGCTTTGAGATAGCCTTGCCCTGTGATCCTGCAGCATATGCTACAAACAGTTGCTCAGTTTTCCTGAAAGCTTTTGTTTTGAGAAGTGTAGCTGCCTGTGCATGTCCAAAGAGTGCAGAAGTTTCTCCCCTTTATTCTGGGGGTTTGGATAAAAAGTTGGCAAATGAATGGTTTGGTTAAGAGCCACACTGGATACCACCTTTGGCATAAAGGTAAGGTTTGTCGTTAAAGAAACCCTGTCCTGATGAAAAATTATAAAAGGTTCCATTGCCATTAATACCTGTAGCTGAGACTCTTCGTGCTGAAGTCACTGCCAGGAGCAGAGCTGTTTTCCATGATAAAAATTTTAGATCAGCTGTATTGGCTGGCTCAAAAGGTGGCAGGGTCAGAGGCGTGGATCTTAATTGATGAGAAGGATAGGCCTTTGTCCAGCATCTCAGTTAAGTATTGTAAAATCTGAGGAATGTTTGGGACAACAGGGTCAAGGCTTTGAGCCTGGTTCCAGGCACAGAATCTCTTCCATTTTTCTGAGTAAGCTTTCCTGGTGCTAGGCCTCCTGGCCTCCAAAATGACATCCATAACAGCTTTAGAGAAAGGTGTTGCCTGTTTGACTAATGAATCTGCCATGCAGCCAGGTTTAGGGTTTGAGCTGACTGTGCAGGATCTGATTGTTTTGTCTAGGCAAAATCCATGGTGGGCCTTGAACTAAGTTCTTTAAGATTGGGTACCAGTGCTGGCATGGCCAGTCTGGAGCAATCAGGATCATCTGTGGTTTTTCTTGTCTGGCTTTTAGGAGTACCTTTGAAAGGAAAGGCAGTGGTGGGAAGGCATAAACATTAGGCTTTTCCAGCTGAACGAGAGAGCATCCACTTTCCATGCTTGTGTGTGATAAGTCCTTGTGCAGAATTTTTGTAGTTGGCAATTCAGTGGGGAGGCAAAAAGATCTAGGTCTGGGCATCCCCATTTTTGCATTACCATGCTGAAGATTTGTGGATTCAATTTCCATTTGTGAGGGTCCATGATATTTCTGCTTAGATAGTCTGCCAAAGTATTTCTTTCCTGGCAGGAATTGTGCTTGCAGATGAACTTGATACGTTAGAGCTGTGTTCCACAAGGTCATGGCTTGCCTGCATAGGGGATAAGCATGAGTGCCCCCTTGCTTATGTACCACAATACTGTGCTGTTGTCTGTCGTTAATAAATAATTGTCCTTAATGCAGAAGGTCCTCGAAAGCTGTTAGGGCATTTTGAACAGCCAACATCTCTTTCTGATCGATGTGAAGATGCATCTGGTCTGTGGTCCACTTACCCTGAATGCATTTCCTGCCATGTGTGCTCCCCAGGTGTAATCCGAAGCATCGGCTGTTAGAGTCTGCCTGGCTGTGGGTAGGGTAAAAGGCCGACCCTTGTTTAGGGGTAGGGAATCATTGGTATTACTGCTTCTAAACTGTGAGTGTTGCTTCCAAACACTTTTTAGGTACCATTGTAATTTCCTCATATGCAGGCTGGCATATGGTAGTAGTATGCAGGATGCCATGAATCCCAGGGCCTGCAGAATTTTTCTTGCAGGGAGATGGGAATTTTTTGCCAGTAATTGAAAACATTGAGTTAGTTGAACTTGTTTGTCTGGCGTGAGATAAGCCATCTAGGCAGCTGTATTTAAGCTGGCACCCGGGAATATAATCTGTTGTGAGGGCACTAGTTTTGACTTCTTTTCGTTTACGGTGTACCCTAGAGAAATTAGCAACCTTTTTACAAACACCAGATGCTGTAGAAGAATGTCCTTTGTCTCTGCTTGAATGAGGCAGTCGTCCAGATATGGATATATTTGAATTCCTTTTTGTCTGCAAAATGCAATTACTGGTGCCAGGCACTTTGGCTTATCTACTGCGCCCAGGGTCTTTACAAACGGCAATGCAGAGACTTGGTAGTGCATTGTACCAGCTTTGAATCAGAGGTATCTTCTGCAATTTTGACTGCTAGGGACATGCAGGTATGCCTCTGAGGTCCAAAGTAACAAGCCAAACCTTCTTGCCCAGCATGGGTAAAAGCTGCTGTAATGCCAACATTTTGAATTTCGGAATATCCAGGTAAGTATAGAATTGAAAGGTCTAGTATGGGCCTCCAGGCCTTGTCCTTTCTGGGGACCAGGAAGAGTCTCGAGTAAAATCCTTGTCCTTGTTGTGGTACTTTTTGAATAGCTCTCATGTCCATGAGAGCTGAAATTTGTTTTTGTGCCTCTGCCTATTGATTTTGTGGCAGGTCTGGCATTCCTTTTAGCCTTGGTAAAGTATGAAAGTGGAACCTGTAACCTTGAGACACAATATTCAGAACCCATTTGTCTTTGGTGATTGTTTGCCAGTTTTGAGAAAAAAGTGCTAGTTTTCCCCCTAAGGGGGCTGCCAAAAGGAAGTGCTTGGCATACAAAGGGGGAAGTCATTGGGACGGTTTCCTGTAAGGTTGAGACTTGTCCTCACCTCCTTTTGGGGTTGAGGTGCCCCACTGTCGTTGTCTGTTAGAGCCTTGGGGTTGAGATCTGCCTCTTGGGCGTCTGTATCGGCCTCTCTGTGGCCTGTCTGACACTGGAAAGGACCAATTCTTTGTTGGCCAATTTCTGCTAAATCGAGGTGGCTGTACCTGTAAAAAATCCTTGACTGTTTGCATAGATTTAGCTTTATCCTCCATTTTCTTTAACACCTTCTGCCTTAACACCAAACAAGGAATCATACTGTAAAGGAGCATCCAACAATTTTGCCTTAACATGATCAGGTGAACTCTGTTTCTTTTAACCAAGCATGCCTTCGAATCACAGAACCTGCAACTGCGGCTCTACAAGAAGCCTCTAAAGAATCAAAACCACACTGCACAGTATGTTTTCCCACCTGTTCAACTGCATGCAATACATCCTGCATTTCTTTTACAGTCAGGAGCTTCTGAGCTTGCAAGCATTTTCTGTTTTAACTGAGCCATTAAATATTGTTGGTACTTAAGCATGTGAAACTAGCAATTTAAAGCCCTTACTGCTAAAGTTGCAGAAGTGTAAACTTTCTTCCCCCATCTATCCAAAGCTCTGGAATCTCTGTCAGAGGGTAATGGATTTTTTGCAATGGAAGCCTCAACTCCTTTTGGACCCTGGGAAATAGTCTCTGGAGCAGCAGAAGGGTTTTTATAAAGAAACTTGAGAGTCAGGGACTCTAATACCTATCTGGCTTGGCTGGTGCAGGGGGCAAAGAATCAGGAGATAAGCTGGATTCAGAGAACACATCATCCACAATATCTAGCATAGGCGGAATAGCCAGGAGCCTGTGCTGAGGCAATAAAAGAAAATCCCTGAGCCTTTTCATTGATTCTGAATAATCCTGACTTTCCCAATGGAAATGCTCCCTCATGGTATGTAAAGTTTCCCCAAAAGAATAAACCTCAGTAGGAGAGGCTGAATGGATAGATTCTATAGCATCAGAGTCCTCATAGGGGGGTAGAGAGTATCCCTGGTCTGAAGAGGAATCAGAGGAAATGGAAACCTGATCAGAGGAATCAGTCTGTATCCTGCCTAGGCCTTTTCTCAGGAGGGGGATGGGAACCCGATTAGAGTAATGAGGTCTTCGGCCATTTTAAGCATCTGTTTCTTAGGCATGGAGGACTGTCCAGGAGAATGCTGTACTTGCTTCTTTGTCTTTAATGGTACTTTTGTCTTGGCTGTTGCTTTAATGGTAAGTTGTGAAGGTCTGAAAACACCCTCAGAAACCAATGCCTGCTCAGTGGCTCCGGACCCATCTGAGGGATTAGTTTCCATAGGCCCAATACCCTTGAGTTTCCAGAGGCCTAGTTGTCTCCAGGTGGGAGTCGGAGGTAGCCTGTGGCTCTGAGGTAGCGGGTGTCAGGGGCTGCGAAAGCGCCTCACTGAGAATCTGCGACTGGCCTAGAAGAGGTTTTGTCGGTTTTGGACCTCAGATGCCTGTCTTTATCCTTGTCTTTGCGGTTTTTTGGAATTGCGGTCAGTTGATCCGACGGCATAGTATAATTGAACCTTCAGCCAAAGTAGTGCAAGGCAAAATCAAAACGTCTTTTTATAGTGCGTTTGTTAAATCTAGCACAAAACCGACAACTAGTGATGTCGTGATCAGGGCGTAGGCATGGAATACAGTAAGAGTGGAAGTCCTTATGAGGTATTGGCTTCCCACAAGAAATACAATTAACTTTTTCTGACATCGGTCTGAGGCAAGAATTAGCTTTATTGAAGACTTCGGATCTGAAATTCGACTTCGAAAATCTCAGGAGTTGGCCGACCGGCACTTGCGAACTGCTTCTGCTTCGGGCACCGCGCAGCAAGAAAGACTGGGGAAAATGGTGTCGGATGCATCTTATATACCCCTGGCGCATTGACGTCAGGGAAGAAACGACAGCAACCGACACCGGACCAAGACTTTGGAACTCTGGCCGACTGTGGGACTGCCTGACGGCAGGATAACCCAAGTGTAATGACTAGCAGTGTAACACGATGAACATCCAAGCACAAGCAAAATGGATGAAAAATTCCCCAACGAGGTACTTAGCTTTTTAGAAATCAGAGTATAGAAGCGAAGTGATCAATGTGATGTAGTCTGCGGCTGAAAAGCTCTGGGGTCTGTGTGTGCAGATATCACACTTAAGGTCCCTGGTTTATGGCCCTACGTGTGACGTCCCACACAGCTACAGCAGCCAGGGTTAAGCTTTTGTATAGGAGCCGATGTTCAGGTCGCCTGAGGTGGGGAATCCCACACAAAGAATATTGCAGCATAGGAATAGAAGGACATAACCACTTTACACAAGAGAAAGCATTGCTCCTTCAGGACAGAGTCCATCACGGCCTCCAGAAACAGATCCTTCTTTGGGGTGTCATCTGAGACTTGCATTTAACATGAGGCCCCACCTTTTAGAAGCAGTCTACAGAGGTCTGGAAGGAACTTGGGGTCTCTGAAGTGGATCTTCTCTGAATGAGACAATCTAACTAAGGATAATCTACCCCCAGTGCTCTACAATGTGCTATCAGGGGTGCAAAACATTTTGTAAATACTCTTTGGGCAGCAGAGACCAAACAGTAAAGCACAAAAGGAAGTGGGAGTCTGAGGCTACAAACTGTTGGCATTTTTTGTGACTGAATACTATAAGAACATGGAAGGCAAAACGTCCTTTAGGACGACCGTGACCATGGATGCATCCTGAAAAATCACAGGCAGCAGCTTTTGCAAAGTAAGCATCCTGAATTTTGGCACACAAATTTGCTTAGCTTTGAGATGTAAAATGAGTCAATTTCCTCTTTTCTTACGACAAGAAATATCCTTTAATAAAAGCATATTTCCTCTTGACCTGGGGGAACTGGTTGCATGGATCCTAGCTACAGTGAATCTTAGACAAATTGGGGGCAAGAGGTTTTCTTGTTCATTTGGAGGTCTTGGTATGCTCCAAAAGGGTAGGATCTCACTGAACTGGATATAGTGCCCATTTTCTGCAATACCAAGGACCCACTGATCCTTTGTGGTCATGGTTTTCCACTGGATTACAAACAGGGCAAGCTTTGCTGTCAAGAAGGAAGTGGAGGGTTAAACCCAGTTGCAGTGGTTCTCTTGTGTTGGGCATGCTCTTTGGCTGCACCCACTTGCTGTGGCTGTTGTATTCTAGAATGCCATGGTCTTTTTCCTTGAGGAGCCCTCCCATTATCTTATAGGTAGAAAGGGACAATGGCTGGATGGATAGTTTATACTGTATCTCAGGGTTGGGAACAAGAATTCTGACAGTTTTAATTTGTTTGCTTTTTTGTCTAGCTTCTCAAAGACTTATTCAGCAGGAGATATTAACAGGAACTATTTCTAGTGGGGCAGCTAATAACTCAGCTTTTATTTGGTCTGACAGTGGTGGAGTTCTGCGCCATTCATATCTACAGATAATTAAAACTATGGCAGCTGCTCTGCAAGCTCTGTGGTGTCAATCTACATTTCAAGGAGAGTCTGGCTATCTGTACAGCTTCCCTATGTCCCGCACCTCCTTGTACAAGGTTCTAACAGAATCAAGTTTTGCTATCATTTTATCATGAAGCAGTTCCAAGCACTGCATCCTAATCCAACTGTACTCTCAAATATACCCAGTGCTTTGTCCAACTGTTCACTTTCCAACTGCTCTCAATAAGTGAACAGGAAAGAAAAGGTAACTGCAAATCCTGCAGGTGTTAGAAATACTCATGCAAGAGACTATTTAAACTTATGAACAATGTTATCCATTGGATGCCACAAACAAGTTACAAGAAAGCCAACCAGGCATTTGGTAAATGTCGACTGTAGAGGTCACTCAAATTAGAACAAAGTAAAAAAACCTACTGGGATTAATTCCATTTAAACATCTTTAATGGCCTATCCTTTCTCTCAGTGGCAATACAAGAAAAATCTGTTTCTTTACTTATAGGATACTCTGCAGCCTGTGAACCCCCCCTCCCCCTTGCAATCCTTTGGCCCTCTAATTTCTCACCGATCTGTTCCCAGCCAATTTGGAGAGAGAGAAATGATCACAGGTGCCATCGTATTGGTGGCTACCATGGCTTTTATGCTTTAGGTAGTAAACCTCACCTCTGGTGGCCATCACAGGAACCTGAATCACTGCAGGAGCCTCCTATGTCCTCATGACTTTGGTGTGCTCCCCCATACAAAACTGTGATGGCCATTTTCACCAGCATGGGAAAGTAAAACCCATGCTACCTTGGTCAAGGGCCTACGTGACCTGTAAGCCCCCACTTGGCAAGGGAACTAACTGGCTAACAAGGAAGTTACTGCTCCCTTCCTATAGGGTGGGAAATTTGGCACTAGTTGCTTACTCACACCCTTCCCATCCCACCTCTTCGATCCCCAAGCCACTACATCTCCAGTTATCCAGGTCCAGTGTCAGAGTTTCATTCTTCTGCACAAGAGATACAGGCAAGTTGTCAAATTATTTGTGCTTTATTTTACAAGTCAGCCTGTAATGCAAGACTTCAAAGAATGTAAGGGAAATTGGCAAACTGACAACTTAAAATAGCTATGCAATTTTTAAAGCACTTTTCAGGTATTTACTTACGAGGTGAATATGAACGTGATCTGGAGCGAGACCTGTATCCTCTGCTGTAATATGGTGAAGGTGACCGTCTGTTGGGGGGAAAACCATCAATACTCAGAAATGGTAAACAGTGAAAAGCAAACACTCAGTTTTAAAGGCCATCATCAGTAAAAATAGCTGCAACAGAACAGAAGAGTTTGGGTGGATGGCTGTCTAATCGGTACCCTCTGTTGTGATGTGATGAAGGTGACAGTTGGCTGAAAAAAGTGTTAATACTCAAGATACAGCAATGATGAAAAACTTTATAAAGCCAGTCATGAATAAATAAAGCAAACAGGACAGTTTGGGAGGACAGCAATACGAAAATCCCTCTACACAAAAGTAATGCCTACCCATAAGTATCACTTCAGTTTGTATAGCATAGTCTTACAAGTCTTATGTAAGTGGAGAGTATCACCAGCAGCTGCTAATAATGTTACACCACTACAGTGGATAAAGTACAGTTGTGTACACTTACCATAAATGTTACAGTGTATTCACTGTTGCAGTCGTTACATTTGGAGTAACCTGCTGGCAGGCTGCCCACAGTCGGCCTGAATAACAAAGTCTTGGGTCCTGCGTTGGTTGCTGTCTCCTCTTCCATGACGTTGGGTCATCAGGAGTATGAAACATGCAGCAGACACCATTTTAATCCGTTTTTCTTGCCCCAGATGTCAGGCGCCCCCCAAATGGGGAGCAAAAAATATATATAAATAAACTGTAAATATATAAACGCACCTTAGAAGCAAAATTTACAAATACACCAAAGATTTTCGAGTATAGCGAGGGAAAGAAAATTTATAGAAAGGGGGGGGGGGTGGCGGGTGGGTAACCAGGACTGCAACAGTCAATACACTCTAACATCTACATTTATGTGTACACAACTGTACTATGTTCTTTGTGTTTCACTGTTGCAGTCATTACATTTGGGTAGAATCCCAAAGCTATGGAAGGTAGGATGGAACTAAACAGCATTAGGAGCAGCTATTAAGACCCTGCAAGACTGCAGTGGCAAAGACTGCCCTGGATTTAGAGAAGAGAGGTAAATGATAATGCTTTGTGAACGTATGAACAGAGTAGCAGCTTCTAGAATGTCTTTGGTTGGGACCCCTCCGAGAAAAGCTGAAGTAGAGGCAGCCCTGGTGGAAGGGGTCTGATCCCCTTGGGCACAGGTTTGCCATGGTGCAAATAGCAGAAACGAATGCAGTGTCTTATCCATTTAGAAATAGTCTGCTTTGGTATAGCCTTCCCCTCTGATCCTGCAGCAAATGCTACCAGTAGTTGCTCAGACATTTAGAGATTTTTGTCCTGTTTAACTATAATATTAGTTGTCTGTGTACATCCAATGAATGCTGAATCCGGATTTGGGAAAACCAGACCATTCACCTGCCAACATTTAAGAGCCGCACTGGATACCACCTTAGGCATAAAAAGAATTGGTCCTGAGGGCCACCCTGTCCGGGTAAAATATAATGAAAGGCTCCACTGCTATGAGAGCCTGTAGTTCTGAAACCCTTGTTGCTGAAGTGACTGCCAAAAGAAAAACAGTCTTCCAAGATAGAAATTTTATACTCGCAGTAGCTGCGGGAACAAAAGGAGGCAGGGTGAGTGTTTCCAGCACAAAATTGAGGTCCCATGCAGGAGTTGGTGTTCTCCTGGGAGGTCTTACATTTTTGGACCCTCTGAGATACTGTTTAAGCAGTGGGTGAGGAAAGAGGGGAGGCTCTGTGCTGTAATGAGCCGAGATGGCAGAGGCATGGATTTTTATTGAAGAAAAAAATAAGCCCTTGTCAAGCATCTCAGTTAAGTATCGTAAAATCTGAGGAATACTGGGCTTTGCCGTGTCTATTCCTTGTTCCAAGCACAGAATCTCTTCCATTTATCAGCATAAGATTTTCTGGTACTAGGCCTTCTGGCTTCCAAAGTGACATCCATCACAGGTTTACCGAGAGATGTGGATTGAATAATTAGTTGATTAGCCATGCTGCAAGATTCAGAGTTTGGAGCGGAGTGTGCAGAATTTGATAGTTCTGCTGAGAAGAGTAGATGAGGTGTTTGAGGCAAGTACCACGGAGGAAGGTGTGACATATTCCTTAAAAGCGGGTACCAGTGCTGGCGAGGCCAGTCTGGAGCAATTAGGATCATTTTTGCTTTTCCCTGTCTGATTTAGTCAGACCTTGGAGAGTAGACGCAGAGGGGGAAAGGCATAGATTGATAGGTTTTTCCAGCTGAAGGATAGAGCATCCACTTTCCATGCTTGTGACAAATTCTTGTGCGGAATTTGTCCAACTGATAGATCCCCCCAAAACTATGTCTGGGCTCCCCCATTTCTGTGTTAACATGCTGAAGATTTGTGGATCCCGTTTCCATTTGTGCAGGTCCATAAGATTTCTGCTTAGGTCGTATGCCAGAGTATTTTGCTTTCCTGGCAGGAACTGAGCTTGAAGATGTATTTGGTAAGTCAAGGCTGTGTTCCACAAGGCCATGGCTAGTATGCAAAGGGGGTAGGAGTGGGTACCCCCCTGCTTGTTTATGCACCACATAATCGTGGTGTTGTCCATCTTTATCAGTAGTTGTCCTGGATGAAGTAAGTCCTTGAAGGCTGTCAGAGCGTTCTGAACAGGTAGCATTTCTTTGTGGCTGATATGCAGATGCATTTGGTTTGGGCTCCATTTGCCCTGAAAGCATCTCCCTACCAGGTGGGCCCCCCAAGAATAGTCTGATGCGTCTGTAGTTAGAGTTTGGGTGGCAGGGGATAGAGTGAATGACAGTCCCTTATTTTGGTGACAAAGAAACTCCTGCTGTAGGCAGGGAATGAGAGGAATCATTGTTTCCAGGCTGTGACAATGTTGGCTCCATAAACGTTTTAGGTACCATTGAAGTTTCCTCATAGGCAGTCTTGCATATGGAATTAGTAGAATGTAGGATGCCATGAACCCCAAAGCCTGCAGAATTTGTCTTGCAGATAAATGAATTTTTGTTGCCATTTGTTTGAAGTATGTTGTCAATTGCCTTTGTCTGTCTGGCGTGATGTAAGCCATCTAGGTAGTTGTATTCAAGCTTGCACCCAGGAATGTAATTATTTGAGAGGGTACCAGTTGGGATTTCTTTTCGTTTATGGTGTACCCTAGGCATGCTAGAAGCATTTTTACAAATGCCAGAGTGTCCGTCCTCTGCTTGAATGAGACAATCGTCCAGATAAGGATAAATTTGAATTTGTCTGCAGAGTGCAATTACTGGTGCCAGGCACTTTGCCTGGGCGCAGTAGATAAGCCAAAGGGAAGTGCAGAGAATCGATAATGCAAACAACCTGCTTTGAAGCGGAGGTTTCTTCTGCATGATTCCCTTATTGGGATATGCAGGTATGCCTCAAGTCTAACCAAGCATTCTTGCCTAGCATAGGCAGTAGCTGTTGTAAAGTCAGCATTTTGAACTTTGGAATGTCCAGGAACGTGTTCAGAATCGTTAAGTCCAGTATTGGACGCCATGAATGGTCTTTTCTGGGTACCAGGAAAAGTCTTGAATAAAATCCTTGTCCTTTTTCCTTTTCTGATACAGGTTGAATAGCCCCCATATCCATAAGGGACATGACTTGTTTCTGGGCCTCTGCCCACTGGTTTTGTGGCAGATCCGGCCATCCATTTGGAATTGGCAAGTATGGAAATTAAATCTGTACCCCTGGGATACTATGTTTAATACCCACTTGTCCTGGGTAATTAACTGCCAATTTTGAGCATGAAGTGCTAGTTTTCCTCCCAAGGGGGCTGCCAAAAGATAAGTGCTTGGAGATGGTAGAGGAAAGTCATTGAGACTGCTTACTGTAGGGTCGTGCTTTGTTTCCTCCAGATTTGGAGGTGGAGGCACCCCATTGCTTTGACCTGTAAGAACCCTGTGATTGATATCTGCAGCCTTTTGAGCGCCTGGGGTATGCCCTGAGTGGCTCTGTTGGACACAGGAAAGGACCAAGTTTTAGTAGGCAAGTGCCTACTGAACCTGGGTGGCTGCAGTTGCAAGAAATCTTTTACAGTTTGCATAGATTTAGCTTTGTCTTCCATTTTCTTTAAAACCTCTTCTGCCTTATTACCAAACAGAATATCATGCTGCAAAGGGGCATCCAACAATTTAGCTTTAACATGATCAGGCAGATTTTGCTCCTTGAGCCAGGTATGCCTTCTAATCATAGATCCAGTAACGGCAGCCCTACAAGAGGCCTCCAAGGAATCAAAAGCACATTGCAAAGTATGCTTTCCAACCTGTTCTGCTAAATGCAATAAATCCTGTAACTCTACTTTCCACACAATCAGAAATCAACATCCTTTCCTGTTTCAGTAAGCCCATAACATGCTGTTGATATTTAAGCATATGAAACTGGCAGTTTAAAGCCCTGATTGCCAAGTTTGCAGACGTATAAACCTTCTTGCCCCATCTATCCAACGTCCTGGAATCTCTATCAGAAGGGGAAGGATTTTTGGCTGTAGAAGCCTTAACACCCTTGGGACCCTGAGAAATAGTCTCAGGATCAGCAGCAGGATTTTTGAAAAGAAATTTGTGGGAGTCAGGAATCCTGTAATATCTGTCTGGCTTATTAGGAGCTGGAGGCAGGGAATCAGGAGCCATGCTTGATTCCGAGAACACATCATCCACAATGTCTAAAGGCCTATGCTGAGGAAGAAGGAAATCCCTAAGCCTCTTTTTTGATTCACAGAAGTTCTGACTCTCCCAGTGAAAATGTTCCCTTAAAGTATGCAAAGTCTCTCCAAAAGAGTAATCCTCAGGAGGAGATGCAGATGGGATGGATTCCTCTGCATCAGAATCCTCATAGGTTGGAATAGAAAATTCCTGATCAGAAGAGGAATCAGAAGAAATGGAAACCTGATCTGAAGATTCATAATCAGTGCCTTGCCTAGGCCTCTTAGCAAGGGGGGGGGGGGGTTTGGGAACCCCTAATCAAGGTAATTAAATCCTCAGCCATTTTGATAATCCGTTTTTTAGGCATAGGGGCCTGAGCACGTGGCTCATGCGTTGTTTTTGTTAGAGATAGTTATTTTTGACCTTGTTTTTGTTGCTGGCTTCGGTTTAATGTAAAAATGTTGAAGCCTGAAAACACCCTCAGAAGCTGGTGCCTGCGCCTCCGGACCCATCCAAGGGAGAGACATCCGCGGGTTCAACACTTTGCGAATCTCGCGGCATACCAGACTCCGAATGGGTCTCTGCAGAGGCCTGCGACTCAAAAGTAGTAGGTATCAGGGGCTGCGAAAATGCCTGAGTACCGGCTTAGAAGCTTAGTCGGTTTAGGACCTCGACGGTCTGTCTGTCTTTTTCCTTGCGTTTTTTGTGAACTGCGGTAGTCGGATTGCTAACCAACGACATTTCAGGGTAGGTAAATTTTGATCCAAAATATTTAGAAGCAAAAATATACAGACGCTTAATAGTGCGTTGGTTAAATTTAGCACAAAACCAACAGCAAGGCATGTTGTGATCAGGGCCTAGGCAAGGAATACAGTAAAAATGAAAATCCTAGAGGTATTTGCTTCTCACAAGTAATGCAATTAACTTTTACTGACATCGGTAAGGAGCAAAAAAAAGTTTCCCCAATGGGGTACTTGGCTTTAGTTTGAAGACTTCGGTTCTGAAACTCGAATACAAAAATTTCAGGAGTCGGTCAACTGGCACTTGCGAACTGCTTCTGCTTTGGGCACCGCGCGGCAAGAAAGACTGAAAAAAATGGCAAGAAAGACTCTGCATGATTTATACCCCTGACGACCTGACGTCATGGAAGAGGAGACAGCAACCGACACAGGACCCAAGACTTTGTTATTCAGGGCGACTTAGGGTAACCTGCCAGCAGACTACCCCAAATGTAATGACTGCAACAGTGAAACATGAAGAGCATCACAGTTTGCTGTCAACTTACCGTAGCAACAGGTCTTTGAGGGGAGGCCAAGTAACATTGTTTTTACCAACTTTATTTAGGGGTCTTCCCTTTCTATCAAAGTTAACATCCTGTCACAGAGGAGCATATTTACAGTAGCAAAGAATTAAACACACAGAGCTATTTGTCTTACTTCTCCAGAGAAACTTTACTGGACTAAGCCACTAGGCCAAGAGAGAAAGCGCATTCAGATACATGTAATATGGGGCTTAACAGTAAAATTGTAATACAAAACTCAGTATCATGCACCTTAAAATGGCCACCGAGTTACATACACTAAATATTTACAGCATGTTAACCTCGGAAACCTCTACAGAACAAAGTATACAAAACACAAATCAACAGAACACTCAGCAACACTTTACAGTATATGTACACACTCCCACTACAACTTCAGCTGAAAAACAGCAAAGTAAGCATATGCCTCAAGTTTACTTGAGACCGCTAACCATTAGATTTATACAGTAAAATACGAGCATTCTGACATTTAACTGCATGATGAGGTAAATTTGTAATTGGGATGGCACAACAGCAGTACTGTTATACACACACATTGGGACACTGGGATTGCAAATTATAGACTGGATAAGATTTACAACAAAGGATCTTGGTAATGAGGTTGTTACAAGTGCAGGACCACTTGTTTGAGAGGGACAACTTCAAAGAGGTTTTACATTATGACATTTCTGATATATGCTGGGATGAAGTTTCACTGTCTAAAAACCACAGTGGTAAGTAACTACGCTCTCTACACACTGCTAGAATCTTGAGCTAGTAGTAGATGTTATTTAAGTGAACACAGTTCTCTTTTTGGGGGGTGGTGATTACTAATTAATTAAATAACTAGCTGGTGACAGGGCATCAGTTTGGGGTTTTGAGAATGTTGCAGGTAGACTTAATATGAGAAAAGTTCTGTACACAAGATAATTCCAGAGAGTTAAAGTGAAGTGCCACACAGTGAGAACTTTTTGGTTACTTGAAAACTTTGCAATTTTATTACAAGTTATCTCCAGTTTAGCCAGCTGACATAACTGAAAATAAAGTGGGCATAAAGGAAACTATGGAGTAGACTGTTCTAAGCTA